>NW_026725961.1:0-49448 GCF_029784015.1 Lycium ferocissimum
GTTATTGTATCCCATGCTTTAAATACTATGACATATTCCGCATCGACCCCTTTTCTCTCTGTGGGCCGCGTTTCCATGCCCGGCAGTACGCACGATTATTTCGGTGGTCCGCCCGCTAAGGATTCCCATCGCCCGTCTTGGAGGCTCCTTTGTCCGGAGCCTATATTTTGGTACATATTCTTCCGTTGCATGGGCGCATATGCTTATTCGGTGGTACGGCGGGGCCCCGTCCGGTCGTATGTTTCCGTTGTTTCGGCGAGAGGTCTGTCGACATATATGTGGGTTATGTATAGCTCTGTTCAGATGTGTTTGTGTGATTTGTGTTATGGCCGATCCCATTCGTCGTGGCAGCCTCGTCGGCTTGCGTTTGTATATGTTTGAGATGTCGTGTACATTATGATAGCCTCGCCCGGCTTCGTGCGACACATTTGCTATATACGATGTGCTTATAATATGACGTTTGATATTTGTATGTGCAAAGGTTATTTGTATGCCGATTTGGATTATTGGTGCCCAGCTCGGGCACTAGTCACGGCCTACAGGGTTGGGTCGTGACAGGATGGTAGTGCCATATTACAGGAAAAACTCTTGCAAAAGTTTTGTAGAATTCCCGAGAAGTTAACATTCGAGAACGAATGTTTTTAAAGGGTGGAAGAGTGTTACACCTCGGGCAATTTCATGTCATTGTATGGTAGATAGATTAACGCAGGGTGAGAAGTATACGATGTTTCTACAAGTAAGAAGTAGTACTTAACGGTTCTAATTAAGATTCCAAAGACATTTGAGGCAAGAGAAGAAAGTTCATTGAAGAATGTTAAGCATAAGTCGTGGTTTGAAAGAGGGTTTGCATAGTACCGAGCTAATGTTGATTTAATAATGTTTTGAGGAAAATTTATAATGCTCCTTAGGTTGTTAATGAAGTGTTAAACAAGTGCTAAGAGGGTTCCATAAGGATTGGAGATCAAATGAAACGACGAGAACAAGTTTGGAAAGAAAGAGGATTATATGACCATTTATACGGTCTGTATAATGATCCGTATAACCATTACAGTGAAGGTCCATCATTTATGGGATTATACGGTCACTTATACGGACCGTATAAGGGTGCGTATAACTCCCTATGGGCAGATTTTTAATTTTATATAAGGTGACCCCAAAACCTCTAGAACTTTCTCCACACCATACCAACACATATCCAAGGGAAAATCAAAGATCAAACACCAAAAACTAGTAGAATCAAGTGCAAGAATGCTAGCTAGGGTTGATGGAAGCAAGAAATCTCTTTGGAATTGAAGTTAGGGTTTTCTCCAAGTGAGGCATTTCCATCCAAAGCCTATTCCTATAAAATCAAAGATGAGTTTTATGATCATTTCATCTTATTTATAATATTGAATGGTTGGGAGACTTGGATTATGGAAGAAAGTAGAATATGGAGCTCATATGTGAAATAATAGTGTTTTGAATAGTAGTGTCACACGAACCATAATTCTTGTGATGTTATGAGTATAATCTTGTTATAAATGGTATTAAGATAGTTGGAGAAGCCTTGTATGAGGATGAATGTTATGCCCCGTATTTTTATACGACGGATTATTCGTAAGCTAATCGCGACAAGTTAAGGACAAGACTAATTTGGGATACGAGGTAGAGATTTTAACCTCCGATTTTGTTTCAATGCACAAGTTGCTTATAAATTTTATTTGGTATAGAAATATTATTGGAGATTGGGGATTAATTAACCATGATTAAATTATTAAGTGGGGATTAGTTATTAATTATGATTAATTAGCTTAATTAGACCACAAAGTGGGCCCCACAACACATGTGGCCGAATGGGATTGGTTGATGGAGGATAATGGGACACATGTCAAGGTTGGACATGTGTCACCATCATGTGTGCCATATAAATACTAATATGATGACAAAACAACCATTTTTTCATCTTCACTCAACTTAGAAAGTTTAAGAGATAGAGAGAGACTCTCGGCCATGGCTGGCCGAGAGTGATGTCCATGGTTCTTGATCAAAAAAATAAATTTTGATAGCAATTCAACTCTAGAGAAGGTGTATAAAACCGTGGAGTAGTCATTGGAGTAACAAGAACAAGTATAAATTCAAGGCACAAGTTGGAGCCAAGTTGAAAAGCCAAGTGTTAAAGGTAAGGTTCAATCTTCTTTTGAATGTGTTGTGGATGATTTGAACGTATTGTGATGTCTAGATGTGTATAAAAATTGTGTATGTTGATGTTGGAAAAGCTGTCCAAGCCGTGTAGGGGCTGTTTTAGGGGAAAAATGGCGAATTGATTTTACTTGGTATTTGATTGTTGTTGTTATGGATTGTATGGTGAAAATGAAGGTTTAATTATTCAAGTTGTAGTTGTTTGTGGGCTGTTATAGGAGTTAATATGATGTTAATATAGTTTGTTGTAATTATGTAAATGATGTTGTCAACGTGTGGTTGTTGGTATAGTTCATGAAATTGAAAGAAAAGAATGTGTTGTTGTTATTCTTGTCGAGTTTGGAATTGCGGGTGGTATGGTATGTTAGTTGGGTTGTTTGAGATGTTGTGCGGGTTGTCCGAAGCATTCTCGAGTCTTGTTTGAATGGTCTCGGGTTAGCACTTAAACGCATAATCATTGGTATTAGCTTGGTTGTATGTGGTTGACTTGAATGTAAAGGAAATGTCGTCAATTGGTTAGGAAGGAGTTACTAACGTTAGAATACGTTTTGAATTCCCTCGTAACCTAATCGTAGTTCTTGATATCTTAATATAGGATAAAGTACTATTGGGCAGCGTATACGGGTTGTGTTGCGAATAAACGTTAAAGGTATGTAAAGCCTATCCCTTCTTTCTTTTGGCATGTCCTAGACGTAAGCATGATACGATATGAGCTTCGGGGTAACTCTATTCATAAGTTCCGAGCATGTTTATGATCCTTATTCACTTCTTGATATTAGAATTCTTAATATAGTCGAGCTATTGTCCTCGAGTCTTTTGTATGACTGGATCGTAAATGATGCATAAAGGTTCCTATTCTTAAAGGATTCTATAATGAATAATGTCCATAACTTTTATAAACAGACTCTAATAACTTAATACATGTCTATTATCCCCGAGGCCTTATTTTGATATAGTTCATAATGATATTCAAAGAAAGTATCGAACATGATCGTCGTCCTAATACTCGAGCGTTGATTAGTCTACTTATCTATTGAGTCTCAAAAGATGATTTATATGCATATGATTACTCACTACTCCCGTTTATGCATTCTCGTTATTACATCTTTCACCGAGTCCCTCACTAGAGGGCCAGGGTACGATATATATGTTATGGAGTATCCGTGTTATGGAGTATCTTCGTGATACGGAGTTATCGTGATACGGAGTTATGCGTCGTGTTCGGAGTATCTTTGTGTTATAGCGCCAAAGACGAGGTGGCGATCATGTTCACCGAGTCCTATAATGGGCCGGATATATATATGATATTACTATGCATGATTTGTACTTCAAAAGTAAGCATTTTGGTATTCTGGTCATTGCACTTGTTTTCTATACTTCTTATTTCGGCTATCATCCGGATTACTGTATTTCATGCTTTATATACTCAGTACATATTTCGTACTGACCCCCTTTCTTCGGGGCGCTGCGTTTCATACCCGCAGGTACAGACGCTCATTTTGGTGATCCACCAACTTAGGATACCTATTCTGCTATCTTGGAGTGCTCCCTTGTCCCGGAGCCTATATTTTTGGTACAGAACCTTTTGTTGTATATGTTTATCCAGGGGTACGACGGGGTCCTTTCCCATCATATGTTCTTTTGTTGATACTCTTAGAGGTCTGTAGACATATGTGTGGGTTGTATTTAGTTGTTGTTCAGTTGTGTCTGTATGACTTATGTTTTGGGACATTCCCATTCGTATTGGCAGCCTTGTCGACTCGCGTCTATATATATATATATATATATATATATATATATATTTTTTTTTTTTTTTTTTTTTGGGAATGATGAATGTAGTGGCAGCCTTGTCGGCTTGCGTATATGTTTAGTTGGGGCGTACCCACATGTTGTGATAGCCTTGCCGGCTTATGTACAATGTTATCTGTTGGTAGTTGTGACTCCACAGGAGACAGGTTGTCATGATATATATACATATGTGACAGTTTTGAGACGACGTCTTGCCTTTTTATATAAGTTCTTTATTATGCTAATTGTGAGCCCATTATAGTTAACAAGTGTATACGAGTGTCCAGCTCGGGCACTAGTCACGGCCTACGGGGTTGGGTCGTGACAAAAGTGGTATCGAAGCAGTTCATCCTCGGAGTGTCTACAGACCGTGTCTAGTAGAGTCTTGTTTATCGGTGTGTTGTGCACCACATCTATAAACAAAGAGGGCATTTAGGATGTTACCTTTCTTTCATATCTAAGATCGTGCGATAGAGCCAAGTCATAGGAAATGAAATTCCTTATACTAACCTTTGATTTCAGCAGAAGAACGACATCGACAGAAGAAAGTGACTAGCGATATTGGAAGTTACAAAGCACGCAGGTAAGCAAAGGTACGAAAGATATATGTCGGGTAAGGTATTGAAGTACGATTGAGATGTAAAGTTGAAAACTAAAAGGGAAAGTAAACAGGAAAGTGTAACAGGTGCAGTTTGAGTTGAACAAGAACATACGAGGTAAGTTCATCATTTCCGTACTATTGTTGATATTGGGAGCCCTGTGTGGCCGTGATATGATATATATATATATATATATATATATATATATATATATATGTTGGCCCTGTGAGGCACTGTTGGTATTTCCTGCGTGCAGGCTTCGAGATGGTAAGAAATATAGAGGAAACTCTGCCAAAATTTCTCTAGAAATAAAAAGAGAATGAGATATAGGTTTGCAATATGTCTTGAAAGGTCGTGCCAATAGTAATGATAGGATTTGACTAAGTTGCGAGTACGAATTTGACCTCGAGAAATAAGTTAACTGCTGAATTGATAGTAATAGCAATTAGGAGGTCGATATCGATATGGTAAAAAGAAGAATTTGAAAAGGGCTTGCGATACTAAGAGATGATTTAGAAAAGGGCTGGTAAATCTTAATAGAGGGTTACATCGAGTTATCAACTGAGTTGATTAGCAAGGATAAATTATGACGAGTTTATAGTCAAAAGAAGTAATAGTATGATTGAGACAAGAGTACAGAGGGAAAAGAATTGTGACGGATATGAATGTATTGATAAGACAGCTTGTGAGATATTAAGGATAAAATTGACCAAAAAGAGTAAAGGTTTAAGAGGTGTTACACTATAGGATTGATTACGAACAGGATATGATGCGATTATAATGAGGATTGTCATGAAAATGAGTAAAGCCTAGTGAGGAAGTGACTAAAAGGTATGACGTGATCTATGTGACTAAGGTATAAAAGCGAGCTGTAAAACGAATAAGGAAGATTTATAAAGTTCTTCTATAGGGGAAGTTCAGAATAAAGATTATATGGTAACAGAAATGATAGCGAGCACCAGAGAAGGAGGAGTTAATTGAAAGAAGGAAATGAGAAGAAAGCGAAATAATAAAGGTAGCGATAGGTCACGACATGTGTAGTTGAGGACACGAGTACTATAAGTGATGGAACTGTGAACGACCAAGTTATAGAAAGATGAGAAACGAGGTAGAATGAATGCTAGAAAATGACTGGTATGATACGAATAAAAATGGGTGAACAGAATACTTTTTGAAAATGAGAAAAAGGATTACGCGGAAGTAATGTGTTCCAAATGATACGAGAGGTAGCATAAGATTCCTCGTGTGCGAATAAAAGATAGACATAGACGGGAGAAATGATAAGGGAATTCTAACGGAAGCACCCAAGATGGACGTAATTAATTGAGTACGAGTATAGGATGAAAGGAAAGCATATAGTTATGAACTTAAAGGTATAGTACAACGACAAGGTTATAAAATAAGACTATTATTAAGATGAACTTGATATGACTTTGAGTAAGTTAGAAGTCGATACTAAGCACACAACAAGGGAAAAAGGGCATAAGGCATAAAGGAGTACTGTGTGTATACGACTTCACCTCGAAAATAGTGGAATCCTTAAAGGACAAAGACGGTAGGCTTGAGGAACAAATGGTGTATTACAAACTTATCAAAGGAAACAGACGATATAAATTGGGATAAAGATAATGTTACAAGAAGACTTTGGACACTTATCGCCGGAATATAAGTGCTGCCTAATTGAGGTTGGAACGACTACAAGTACTAATTAATTATTGATTGGAGTAAGTGGAATGTGGCCTGAATGAGTTGCTACATTGGTTGCATTACTCGAGTACAGATTATCAGATGAGATTTTGTACTATATACAGAAAGGTTTTTCGTCGCTTTGTGATTCTGTTAAGGTTTCGTACGTGGATAATCAAGTTATACATCATAAGGAAAAGACATGGATAAGGTATAGTATACCAAGTGAATTAAAAGAAAAAAAGAGATCAGGTGAATTTAAAATTGGAAACAGTGACATAGAGCAGAATATAAATGGATAACGGTATAAGTACACCTTTAAGGGGGGAAGCGGGTGCGAGGAATGCAAGTGTAAGATGGAGACAATTGTCACGATAATATATTTGATATGGATGCTTAAAATTTAAGCGAGATCTCTTGCTGAGACAAGCTAGTAAGATCTAAAGGCCATCAATAAATGGATAGAAGTCAGGATGGTGATGGAGACAGTGTTGAGAATTATTTGTAAAGGCCTTGAATGATATGCCATTAAAAAGTGGGTGCTTATAAGAAGAAAGAGTACGACAAGAGAATGGTAACGAGTAACTTAAGAGATATGATAAAGGATAGCAATGTTATACAGGATTCGAGGCTAAGATATTAGCAATAGAATTATTCGCTAATGATATTGCGACCTATGAGTAACAAAGGAGAAGGAATAGAAAATCTCCTATAGTAGGAGGCGAGAAGATCAAGGGTGAATAAAGAAAGGGAAAAGAGTATGACCAGATAGGCTACGAACGAGTTTTAGTATGGATGAGTTGTGAAAAGCATAATGAACCAGGAGAAGGAAAGACTATGCCTGAGATTGGGTATATTTCATACAAGTTATACAAGAATAGTTATGCAAACTGCGAATATTTGTATGCTAAGAATGAGACCAAGTGAGTACTTGATAAGGAGAGTAAGGATTCAGTAATAACAATGCGATTGTGATATTTTGGATACATTAAGAAAAGATGTAAACATGGTTTAAGTTAAGTTACCGAGATAGAATTAATACTAAGGGCAATAGGACATGGCCATGGTTGAGTCGAAGGTTCATCCCGATACCGATTGTAAGATAAAAGAAGAGAAGGCAAGGTAAAGCATAAAGATTAGTGAAACAACGCTAAGGTATTTCTCGGGCTAATTTAAGCACCTTCACATATTCTTGTAAAGGTTGCAACGTAATGTGTGACAGAAAAACTAAGAGCAGAATCTGAGTAAAAAGGGCAATAGAAGAGTTTGAATTAAAGATACAGAAATGACACGAGATAATGTGCCTAAAGTATTACAAGTTGGATTAAGGGAAATGGTGAAATGATCTAAGCGAGACGATCAGAACAAGCTGGTTACTGGACGACAGTGAATTTATATGTCAAATCCAAAAAAAAAAAATCAGAATTATACTAGTGAATGATAGTTAAAGCACAGAGTAGCTATGTAAAGTTATTATATGAGGGGACTCCAGCACTACTTGATAGGCAACTCTAAGGATTGAGATTAAGAGCTAAGGAGTAGGGTGGCAGCTTAAGTCTTTTAAAGAAATTGAGAAGTAATACATGAGGTCAAGATCCCTAATATGGATTCCATTACGAGTGCTTACCTTGCACACCAAGGAAGTATGATTCTATATGGGTTAATGTAAATATGATGACAAGATCAGCTCACTTTCTTCCAGTCAGGACTATTTATCCAGTTAAGGGCTATGTAAGATTATATATCAAGGAGATAGTGATACTTTATGAGGTTCCCACATCTATGATCTCAAACCGAGGGGCTCGGTTTACAGCTAACTTCTGGAGATCATTCCAGAAGGGATTGGAGTCACAAGTGAATCTTAGCACAGCAATTCACCTTCAGACCGAGATGTGCCGAGCGATCGTTACACCTCGAAATTTTTTTCGTTAAGGTAAGGTGGATAGGATAATGAAGAGTACGAAGTATACGATGTTTCCATGAGTAAAAACTAGCATTTTATGATTACAAATAAGATTTGAAAGACATTCGAGTTAAGGAGAGAAAGTTGTTAAGAAAAACGGGTTATAAGTTGAGTGTGTTGGGCAAACTACGAGCATTGAACTAATGAGGTCTTAAGTATGTTTTGGAGAAGAGATATAACGTCCCTTAGATTGCTAATGAAGTGATAAAAAAGTGTTAAGAAGGTCCCATAAGGATTCGAGATCAAACGAGACGACGGGAACAATTTTGGAGAAGCAGTGAGTTCCACGACCACTTCCACGGCCCATATAATATTCCACGGACCGTGGATGAGTCCGTGGAACTGCCAGCAGAGGAGGTGGCTGGCTCGTCATGAACCACGACCAGTTCCACAGCCAGCACTTGGTTCCATGGACCGTGGAACAGTCCGTGGAACACCCGACGGGCTGAAATGATACAAGTTTATAAATGTGTTGCCACTTCATTTATTTCATTCCATACACTCCTCCATCTCTCTCAAAGCCTCTAGAACCTTCCATGCACTTCAACCACATCAATTCAAGGAAAAATTGTGATCAACTTCATCAAACCTACAAGAATCATGATTGTGACACCCTTCAAGGTCATCTAAACCAAGAAATTCAAGAAAGGGTGAAATAGGGTTTTAGTGCAAGAGGTGTATTATCATCAAAGGCTTGTTCCTCCATCATCTAAGGTAAGATTTATGATGTTTCCATGTTTTTTGAAGTATTGTAAAGTGGAAACACTTGGATTACAAAAGAAAATATGAAATGGGTCATGAATGTGCAAGAGTGCCATTTTTGAGTGAATATTTGGAATGAGTTATAGTTCTTGGTACATTATGAATATAAATGCGTTATAAATGATATTTAGAACATAGAGTGAGTATTGTGTATGAAAGAACCCGATAGTGAACTTGGTCATGGATATGGAGAATTTGGAAAGAAATTCCTAAATGTGGATAATGCGAATGGATGATGCTTATCGTTTATGATATTGTGATCGTTGTTATGAATGTTGAGGGTTGATATGGAATATGGCGGAAAGTAGTATAAACGAAGGAAACGCTACCCAATTTTCTATAACTTTAGTAAGTACGCTCTCATGATTGTCTAACTAATGTTGATACGAATCCTATCAAGGTATTAACGAGTGCATTGAAAGAAGATGAGCAAGCAATCGAGTAGTTAAACGGCAAAGGTATGTAAGGCTCCACCTTTCTTTTTAAGGCATGACTCTATGGTATGAATCCTCCTATCTTTCTATAATTTCTCTACATCTATGTATGTATCGGAAACGATGAGTCTACGTTATAAAGAGCCCGCATGAGATGAAGTAAGAAGTATGTTAGGAGTATGATGATAATGGAAATGAAGTTTAGAGATCTTAAAACCTACGATATAATGTTCCCTTTAAGCTAATGACCTTCACATGACTCCTTGCTACTATTCATTGATGATAGACCCATCCTACGACATTAGTCTCTTTCCCTTCAAGGCATGATTTTCCTCTATATCTAGGAATTTCCTAAATACTAAAGAACTAAGAGCCTATGTTCATAAATAGCCATGCATGAGAAAGATAAGGCATGTATTATGAGCCCGATAATAATGACGATGAGTCTATGACTGTAGGGAGCTACACATGTATAAGGTAAATAAGAGAGGTAGGGCACGGGCACGATGATTGACGATGATAAGTGGAAACTAGGGAGTCCTAGAGTGACAAATGACGCCCACGAAGTCAAAGACCTAAAAGTGGTTCCATTAGTGTTCCTTCTTATATACGCTCGCCTTAAAATATTAATCCCTTCAAGGCGAGACATGATGATTCAGTTACTCCATAATGTAATCGGGGTTCCACGACCTTACGTCACCCCCGATATGACTATAGGTGCCTATGAGTCCCACTATATGTTGTGATGATGTATGTTCATGTACACGTATGTAATGATACTAATTTAGGATAGAGCCATGATATGCTTATAAGACAGTTAATAATCATAAGTCTATAAAATGTATGATGATGAGTATATGGTATGTATGTATGTATATATGCATTGATGACGTTAAATTAAGATAAAGCCACGATATGTCTATGAAAAGTATGGTAACGATAAACATATGTTATGTATAATGACGAATGCATGGTATGTATAATGATGAGATTATGACATGAATGATGATGAATGTATGATGTGTGTGATGATATGGTTCCACCGCACCGAGAAAAGGGCGGACATGACCACCACCAGTGGGCTGCGTGCGACTACACCGTACCGAGAAAAGTATGTACATGACCACCACTGGTGGCCTGCATACGATGGGTACCCGGACGTGAACTAACGATGATGATGTATGTATGATATGACAATGTGTGTATGGTATGATAATACATGTATGAGATGACGATGTATGTATGATATGGTGATGCACGTACGATATGATAAGATACGTATGGTAAAACGAGGTACACGCCATGGTAGCTTATATGATATGCTATGTGTAATGTATGTATAGTATGTATCTAGTCGAAGGTTATGTCCTCGCCCTGTGCCATTACGACTTCCCTGTTATATTTATTTCATTCATGCCTTACATACTCAGTATAATATTCGTACTGACGTCCTTTTCTTTGGACGCTGTGTTCATGCCCACAGGTAGACAAAGAGACGGCGGCAGATCCGTAGCTCTCGGCCAGATGACAGAGCCCTCCCTTACTTCGGAGGTGCTATTTTGAGACATTATTCCGTGTACATATATCTTGGGCATGGCGAGGTCCGTCCCGTCCATACGTTGATGTTCCAAAGAGAGGCTCGTAGATACGTATGTGTGGGTAGTATGGTCCCATAGACTCATGTATATGCAAGTATATGTATATTATTATTTTGATAGCCTAAAGGGCTTATGTTTATACAAGTAAGTATGTTTTAAATGAAAAATCATTTTCTATGATTACAAATGATAAGAAGTGTGAATGAAGGCAGGATAAGACATAGAATGAGTGGTGCTCGGTGGTCAGCCTCGGGTACCCGTCATGGCCCGTAGTTCGGGTCGTGACAAAAGTGGTATCAGAGCAGTTCAATCCTAGGAAGTGTCTACCAACCGTGTCTAGTAGAGTCTTGTTTATGGCGTGTTGCGCGCCACGCTAATAAACAAGGGGCTACAGGGCATTTAGGAAATTGACCATCTTTCTTCTTATGAGATCGTGCGATAGAGCCATGTTACAAGATTTTTTCCTCCCTAATGGTGCGTTTATGATTTCAGTAAAGTCGATGAAAGGAAAAGCTACTACCGCCCAGAAGGGCAAAGCAGTGATTTCGGAAGGGCTAGAACAAGGGGCATCTACGGATGTAGGGGAGAGTGAACCCCAAAACAAGGCCCTATCTTGGATTCCGCATACTAGGCCTACTTTAGAGGATCAGAGGGAAGCTCCAATTTTAGCTCCCGCACCCCCAGTCCCTTCTCCAGATGCCTCGGGCCAAGAGATGAGACAGGCCATTCTTCTACTGACTCAGTTAGTAGCCGCCCAAGCTCGGGGCGTGGATGTGGACCACGATAATATGGGTCGGAGGAAAAGAGCTAATTCTTCCAGGCCTGATCATGAGTTTAGGGGCGCTCCGAGACAACAATTCTCTAGGCACTCGGTTCGTTCAACAACTAGTGCTCCTCCACAGTTTTCTAGACCCAGAGGTGATGGATCTATTGATTCTAGGCCGTCCCAGAGTCTCAGAGTTTCCAGTTCTCGGAATGGGGGTGATTTGAGCCAAAAGAGGCCACCTGTACCACGATGTAGTCAATGCAGGAAGTTACATTCTGGACCGTGCCGCATGGGGTCAGATGTCTGCTATGCCTGTGCTCGGCCAGGCCATTTTAGGCGCGATTGTCCATCGCTACATGGTAAAGATAAGGTCCGGACTACGGGGGTGGTAGCTGGCTCTTCATCATCATTACGCCCACCTAGGCGGGGGCCGCAGAGAGTAGCAGGTAGTGATGGAGATCAAGGAGAAATGCCTAGTCTGACTGGATTCCAACGTCATACTTATGCACCAGCTGGACGGCGGAATCTTGAGTATCCCTCCGATGTTGACCCAGGTATATTTTCATTAATCTTTTATGGTATGTATGTACCGATTGATTTGGGTTCTATGTTGTCGCATACTACTCTGGGTCTGATAATTGTGTTGAAGTGAGAAATCTGAGCCAACCCAACAATCTGAGATGACAGTAATTACTAGTGACCTAGTGATAGATAGAATCATAATTCACGAGTAAGTTGATTGGAGGTGTGATAATAATAATGTGTTTATGAATAGAGATATAATGGAATCCTAGACTGAGTGTGCGGTCGTAACTTATAAGACAAGTTCTATTAATTATATCTTATAATGGTGAGTAATCTTATGTTGCCAGTTGCGTAGACATGCGTGTGTCCCGATATGTGCCTTGTTAAGGCATGGGACGCGTTCTTATTGAGATATGTACAGGTGTGGGATTGTGATGTTTACAAGAGAAATCCTGCTGAAATTTTCCTTGAAAAAGGGGAGAAGAGAGAGAAAAGAGAGAGGAAGCTGCATAAATCGTAGACAGAATTGTCGCGAAGAGGGGAGAAGACTAGCAAATGAGTGATTAAGAACGGAGCGTATAAAGGTGATATATTCTAAAGGATAAAGTGGTAAGGATCCCATTTGCGAAGAATAAAGGATTGATTTGTCACGACCCAACCCCGTAGGTCGTGACTAGTGCCCGAGCTGGGCACTCGTACACACACATTAATCATAATCATCACACTACTAATATAGGCGTATGCGAAGGTAAGACGTCGCCTCCATAATCGGTCCACAGCAAGCATAACAAAAGCCTATATATATACAGAAAAGTAAGACGTCGCCCCCAAAGCGGTCACACAAACATATATATACATAACGACATAAGCCGGTAGGGCTGCCATAGTATAGGGGACGCTCACACTACAACAAATTTGGCCTAAGGCCACGCTAATGCCAGACCACACTTTAAAAGTGTTGCCAAAACTAGCTACGACCACGCTTTTAAGGTATGGCCTTTAAATAAACCTTTTGGCTGCGAAATATTAGGCAACACTCCAAAAACGTGCCCTTAGATAATATAGATTACGCTTAATAAGTGTTGCCAAATCATAAAACTATGGGCAACACTTAGTTATATGTACAGCTACGCATTTAAGCCCGTTATATTTATACTAGTTATGTGAGGCCCGTGCTAAACCCGGGCCCAAACTCAAGATATAAAAGTAGATATTTTAACTAAAGAAATATAATTTGTGTTAGTACAAGTGTACAACAACAACAACAACAACCATATACCCATTGTAGTCCCACAAGTGGGTAGTTATATGAAAGCAAAATTTTCATTCCACTCCTTTAATATTTTAACTTCCATTTTGATGAAATTATTTAATTCAAATCAAATTTGGAGCCAGAATTTGACATTATAACTTATGTATCCTAATTTCTGAAGTTATTTAGTTCTAAATAAATAATCTATACATAGTTAATGAACTTTTAAGACAAATACATAATTTAACTTGTGCAAGACAGATGGAGTCGCTCCTCTCTTAATCGGGATTAGGGGTTCGAACATGGATATGGAAAAAAATCTTTTGGAGGAAGCGCTCCTCCCGAATAGGCGCGATGCAAAGGCGAATTATTCGAATTAATTGGGCTCAAATGCGGATATCGAGCACCAATCGAAAATCAAAGAACGTGAAAAATGAGGTGAGGTTCGATAGCTTTTGAAAAGTAGACTTTAAAAACAAAAAACAAAAAATTGACTTAAATAAATAAGATTAGGACCTAAAAGTAATTAATTAAAAAGTTTTTAAAAAATTTAAAAATTATTGTGAGGACTACAAAAGTCCCCAGGTTCGATAGCTTTTGAAAAGTAGACTTTAAAAACAAAAAATAAAAAAATTGACTTAAATAAATAAGATTAGGACATAAAAGTAATTAATTAAAAAGTTTTTAAAAAATTGGGAAATTATTGTGAGGACTACAAAAGTCCTCACATTTGCAATAAATAAGATTAGGACCTAAAAGTAATTAATTAAAAAGTTTTAAAAAAATTTGAAAATTATTATGAGGACTACAAAAATCCCCAGGTTCGATAGCTTTTGAAAAGTAGACTTTAAAAACAAAAAACAAAAAATTGACTTAAATAAATAAGATTAGGACATAAAAGTAATTAATTAAAAAGTTTTTAAAAAATTGGGAAATTATTGTGAGGACTACAAAAGTCCTCACATTTGCTCTTATATAATATAGTAAATTATAAAGGCAACACTTTATAAGTGTGCCATAATCTCATAAATTTTTCAGCAAAATTTAATATTCCCTCCATATTGCTTTTAGGGCAAAAAATTGACTTCCCTCCCTAAAATTTCCCCTCATCAATTCAGAAAGGCAACGCTGGAGATTTTTCTCCTCCCTAACCCCTCGACCAATTAGATTCAATTCTTTCGGTGACGGTCTCAGGTAGGGTTTTCGACATCTTCTCACCCTTCTGTGACATTGTTCGTGTGCGTGTGAAACCCTAAATATTCTAGAGCAGGATCAAAGTCATGGAAGTTCCAAGAGAACTGATTGGACCGAGTAACTCGATCCAGAAGAAAATGCAATTGAGAAGGATGAAATTTCAGGTAAGTTAAATTTTTGAGCTTGAAAACTAAGAGTTTTATGTGGATTTTTTTTTAATTATTCGATTTGGAAATGCAGGAGATGTAATGGAGCCGAAGATTGTGACGGAGTTACCCAAACCCTAAGGTCATCTCAGAGCCAGAAAAACTATACAGTTATTTCCTTTTGCAAATCCTCCAAGACTCGAACTTAGTTTATATTTTAAAAGCTCTATAAGTTTTATGATAGTCTTAGTTCTAGACTATAGAGAAATAGGAATTAGTTTTACTCACTTTTTATGATTTTGTGAAGCATTAGAAGTCTTTGAGACCCTACATCTTTGATGCAGTCATATGCACAAAACACAGGTCATCTTTGATAGGCTCTTACATGAAATGAGTGTGATCTTGTTATATGTATAAATTAATTCTTTTTCACTATGTGTATCCATAATTCGAGCCAAAAGCAATTAGAACTCGCAGAACGTGTTTTAGATCTGCCTTTTGGCACCTTATTTTAGTGCCTAACCATAAATACTAGGTGGGATGAATTGATATTTTAACAAATAGTCTCTAAGTACCTAATTAATTATGAGGAACATACTGCATAACATGGTCAGGGTATAAAGAGCTTAGAGTGCATATATGGGTGTAGAAGCACTTCATCTAGTCAGTATTTGAGAATGAAGATGAACTTGTATATCATAGTTATACAGATCTTGTTAGCTTGTAGACAAATAAATGAGTAGAGAAACTCAGATTAGGAAATGATAGTTCTCTTAGTAAGTGTTGCTGCTTTTGCTTTTTGCTTGGTTCTAAGTCACTCGCCTGTGCCATTGTCAGCTCTTATGCTCAGTATCAAATTTTGTATCTTCCTTAAAATTGTGCTCTGTTTTGTTGGAGATATGTTCCAAATATTGTTGTTGTCACTGTCAATTTGGTAATTTTGTTAGTGTATTAGGTGAGATTCTGTCACACAATGCATAATTTTTTAGTCTTGTACTCTTGTTAGCTAGATGTACTTCCATGTTTGGGTGTCAAACTAGAGAGTTTTGTGTAAGTTATAAGCTATTACGTGATTTCTACTTTTGCTAGCTATCGTCTTGCTATTATTAATCTGTATATAGTCAGTTCCTTCCAACATACGTGTAAGTCCATCAATTGACATGATTAGACTAATGGAATGCTGCTTGTTCAGTTTTTTTATTTGATTTCTTCATTAGGATTACTTTCTGTTATTGATGCGTTTGTGGGGAAACAATATTCCAGACGAGAGAATTAATAGGACAAATAATGATTAATGTTTTCTGAATTATTTTGTTAGTCAAATAAAACTTCCCTGTGTGGATTAGGATTCTTGTTATTTCAGTTTTATAGGACTTTTGCTATTCTAAGTTGGTTAGGACTTTTGCTATTCTAAGTTGGTTAGGACTCTTGCTACTGTAACCCTCTATTTAAGAGAGTTGACGTTATTAATAAAATAGATTGGATTTTATCAAGTTACAAAGAGTTGGAACTTTCTCAAACAAGTTCTTGTGTGCAATTCCACTTTCGAATGAATTGCAAAATTCGAAGCAATCATAGGCAAGTCGAGGAACAAGAACAAGGGCTTAGACCTGCGTGTTGGGCACCGACTTTCTAGTTAATCGTCCCGCGACTCGATCGAGTGGGGACCTTAACAATTTGGTATCGCAGCTCGTAACTATGGACGAAAATACGTGGAAGAAAGGTGCCGCGAAGTCTTTTACGAAGCCCAAACTCAAACCGAAGCAAAAGTGGCAGCGGGAAAGCAAGGATGGACGCCAAGTTCCAGCAACTATCGCAATGCATTGAAGCCTTAATCCGCACCACGGCGCGTGCAAAGCGGAGTCAAGCCGTTGGAGACAACGGTCGCTTTCCCCGCGAACCAATAACGTAGGCGGGCCTAGACGTAATGTAGGTGAAACAACAACAAGATGTACCGTGACTCGGAGGAAGAAACAACAACGGTAACTGGTATCGATGACAACATCGGAGGAAGAGGTATAGTTCCCAGATACACTAAATTAGACTTTCCTACTTATGATGGAACCGAAGATCCTCTTATTTGGCTTCACCGTTGTGAGAAGTTCTTCGCTAACCAACAGACAATCAACCAAGAAAAGTAGGTTTAGCCGCTTTTCACATGGTAGGGGAGGCGCAATTGTGGGTTTATCAATCGGGGAGAGGAACCCAATTTAACTCGGGGTGTCTTCAAAGAATATTGTACTCTCGTTTTGGTCCACCAATGAAAAGTAATCCACTAGGGGAATTGATCAACTTGAAACAAACTAGTTACGTTGAAAATTATCAAAGGAACTTCCAAAAAATGTTGGCTCGTGCATCATCTGTACGTATAGACCGGCAAGTGGATATGTTTACGGTGGTTTAGTTGATTTGATTCGTCTTGATGTTGAATTGCACAACCCATCTAACTTAGTACAAGCAATGAGGTCTCGCGAGAAAGATTTGAGAGGAAGATACAAATTGCTTCTAGCGCGCGAGGGGCTATGGTTCAACCTCAAACGTTAGTGTAAAAGCGGCGGCTACAACGGTGACTCCGAGTGCTACAAAGAATCGCGCGAATCCTTTGTTAAAAGGTTGACTCGCGCCGAGATGGCCGCCCCGACGTGCAAAGGGGTTGTGCTACAGCGCGTGATGATCTTTATGTTACGGTGCCATCGGTGCAAAAAGTTATTCGTCGGAACAGGGGACGGGGAATCCGAGGACGTAACAACGGATAGCGGAGAACCCGCCATCTCACTCCATGCTATCACGGGTAAACAACATGCAAATACTATGCGGTTACAAGTTTTAATTGATAAGAAGTTGTTGCTTAGCTTAGTCGATTCGGGCTAGCAAGACACACAACTTTATTAGCTCAACGGCAAAAACAGCTTTAGATTTGCCTATCAACATCGAGGAAATCTCTATGTATCGATGGCAAATGAGAAGATTTCCGGTTGGGCATTTGCACGGTGCAATTGTGTGTAACTAACCATTCCTTGATGTTGATTTATATGTGATTCCTTTGGATGCTTTTGATATTGTCCTAGGTATCAAATGGCTACAAACACTAGGCTCTATTCGTGGATTTTGCCTTATTGACCATGAGATTTCAAGTAAAGGACAAACATCATTTTACATGGACAACAATAACTATTTCAGCCACACCTACATCTTTGGATTCCAAGCAAGGTGAGCTTGAGAAGGTATTAGCCGATTTCCATGACCTTTTCCAAGACACTCCGTGCATTTCTATGCGTTCCTGCGACCATCGCATATGTTTAGTACCAGGAACTAATCTAGTGGTAGTTCGGCCTATCGTTACCCTCACTTTCGGAAAGATGAGATTGAGAAACAATGTGAGCAAATGCTTGACAAGGCATTATTCGACCAAGTCGTTCTCCATTCTCACTGTATTACTAGTCCGGAAACATGATGGAACATGGCACTTTTGCAGGATTATAGGGAGCTAAATGCTAAAATAGTAAAAGACAAATTCCATTATTCCAAGAGCGGAGGAGTTACTTGAAGAATTGCAAGGACGTACTTTTTCACCAAGCTTGATCTTCGCTCTGGTTATCATCAAGTCCGCATGGATTCTATGGATGTTGAAAGGCCTTGAGAACACATCATGGTCATTTCGAGTTCCTTGTCATGCCATTCGGATTAACGAATGCTCCTTCTACCTTTCAAGCTTTAATGAATGAGGTATTCGGAAGTACTACGTCAATTTGTGCTTGTATTTTTGATGACATACTTGTGTATAGCAAGACTTGGAAGGATCATTTGTCACACACGTACGAATCATCTTTGAGTTGCTCCAAGCTCATCGTCTTTATTTAAAAAAATCCAAATGTTCCTTTGGCGAAAAACAAGTAGCTTATCCGGGGCCACGTAGTCTCAAACATAGGTGTCGAGCCGATGCTAGCAAAATCGGGGCCGTGGTGGATTGGCCTCAACCACAATCAATAACGCGTTGCGTGGTTTCTTAGGATTGACAGATATTACCGTAAATTCATCCGAATCACGGTTTGATTGCTGCCCCATTAACAAGTATGCTTCGACGGCATTCTTTTTTTAAGTGGAACGATGATGCCCTCGCTTCTTTTGAAGCTCTTAAAAGGCATTAGTTTCGCCCTTATTTTCAGCTTGCCAAACTTTAAAGAAGAATTTGTTGTTGAGTGTGATGCTTCGGGTGTTGGAATAGGAGCAATCCTTCAACGGAAGGACATCCAATTGCTTTTTTCGACGTAAGCTAGCCGACCGAAACTTGAAACTTCCAGCTTATGAACGGAATTGATAGGCTTGACAAAAGCGGTTCAACATTGGAGGCCTTATCTACGGGGTCGAGCCTTTCTAATTCGGACGCATCACTACTGACTTAAATACTTGCTAGATCAACGTCTTACTACTTCTCCTCAACAACATTGGCTTAGCAAGTTGATGGGGTTTGATTTTCGGGTGGAATACAAGGTCAAGGCGATTGAATACCGTCGCGTATGCATTATCGCGGCGAGAAGAGGGAAAAGATATGTTATTTGCTATTTCTCAACCGGAAGTTTTGATATTTGAGGAAGTTCGGGAAGAAGTCAAGCGATCACCCATTCTTCGGGAACTTGAAGCTAAAATTGCACCTGGAGAGATGGATGCTGATTGGGTGTTTCGAGATGGGTTGTTATTCTTTAAAGACAGGTCTATCTTCTCACAAACTCACCAAAGGGTAACTTCCGTCTTGTCCGGATTCATGATAGCACACATGAAGGTGTGCAAAAGACCATGCAACGTATTCACAAGGATTTCTATTGGCAGTATGAAGACAACTATCAAGGATTACGTTCTTGCTTATTTCGGTTGCCAACGTAATAAGGTTGATAATTTGAGTCCAAGCAGATGTTACAACCTTTACAACCGCCTAATCAAATCTGGTCGATATCTCAATGGATTTTATTGATGGCTCGCCAAAATCGGGAGGTAAAACAGTGTTATTCGTGG
This sequence comes from Lycium ferocissimum, assembly GCF_029784015.1. Classification (NCBI taxonomy): domain Eukaryota; kingdom Viridiplantae; phylum Streptophyta; class Magnoliopsida; order Solanales; family Solanaceae; genus Lycium; species Lycium ferocissimum. The sequence continues at coordinate 19,902 of NW_026725961.1, forward strand.
TTCAGGCCAGTTCTCTAAATACGCACATTTTATTTCTCTTGCTCATCCATATAACGCATCTTCCATAAAGAAGGCTTTTCTTTGAAAATATTGTTCGCTTGTGGTATACCAGAATCCAATTGTCGGTGATCGAGATGCCCTCTTCACTAGTAACTTCGGAAAGAATTGTTTCGTTTAAGTGGGACTAAATTAAACTTTTCATCGCTTATCATCCACAATCGGACGGTCAACCGAGGTTGTGAATCGCACGATCGAGATGTATTTGCGATGCTTGGTGGTGATCGTCTACGAAACGGGTAGATTGATTCCCCGGGTCGAATTTTGCTACAACCTTCTTACCACTCGGCACTTCACGCATCTCCATTTCAAGTTGTTTATGGACGCGAGCACCAATTGCAATCCTATATGGCTGGTTCATCTCGAGTTGATGCGGTAGACCGAGCATTAATAGACCGAGATGTTGCCTTACAAGATATTCGAGCTAAACTCCAACAGCGCAACACAAGATGAAAAGCTGCATGAGTAAGGGACATCGTGATGTGGAATTTTCTCTAGGATCTTATGTCCGGTTATGTTCATATCCCTATCGCCAAAAAACTTTGGCTAGTCATGTCCATCACAAGCTTCGCACCAAAAATATTATGGTCCTTTTGCGGTCTTGAAGCGCATTGGATCTCGTTGCTTATCAACTTGATCTGCCCGCAAAGTTGCAAACTTCATGATGTGTTTCATGTGTCACTTCTTAAGCCATTCAAGGGTGAGGCACCCGCAACTCCACCTACTCTTCCACCAAGTTCAAGAAGGACGTGTTGTTCCCACCCCATGCTCGTGCTCCGGTCGCGTACGAATCGTGGTAATTGGGAAATTCGGTTCAAAGGGTGTGGCCTATACGTCGAGGACTCCACTTCGGGAGACATTGCATCATTTCAAATGCCTTTCAGGACTTCGAGCTTGAGGACAAGTTTTTTCTCCAGAAGGAGTAATGTTATCGATGCGTTTGTGGGGAAACAATATTCCGGACGAGAGAATTAATAGGACGGTATAATGATTAATGTTTTCAATTATTTTGTTAGTCAAATAAAACTTCCCGTGTGGATTAGGATTCTTGTTATTTCAGTTTTATAGACTTTGCTATTCTAAGTTGGTTAGGACTCTTGCTACCGTAACCCTCTATTTAAGAGAGTTGACGTTATTAATAAAATAGATTGGATTTTATCAAGTTACAACGAGTTGGAACTTTCTCAAACAAGTTCCCTGTGTCCGTAATTCCCCGAATGAAATGCAAAATTCAGCAATCATAGGCAAGTGAAGGAACAAGAACAAGGGCTTAGACCTGCGTGTTGGGCCTGACTTTCCAGTTAATCGTCCCGCGACTCGATCCAGAATTAGGGACCTTAACACTTTCATTCACTTGTCTTGTTCAGTTTTTTATTAGAAAACCCTTTTAAGAGTAAAAGGATAGGACTAGTCAAGAACCAAAAAGTACAATGTAAATAATTAATCATTCTACCTCCTATACTATCAATTGTGTTGATTTCTACTGATCTTTATAAACACAGTTGTTATTGACTCTTGAAAACTAATGTACTAACATATGTTGAGATGGGGAGGATTGAACCTTAACAAGTCCTTATGACTGAAGACTACAGATTACTAAAACTATATTCTACTGGTAAATATTCTACAACTCAAAAAATTGTAGATTTTAGCATGAAGATCACAGGAATTATCTCAAGGAAAAGAAAATCCCAAGTAACCTTGCCTCCAAACTTTTTAAAAATATTGGTGTAGTAGTTGGTGTGTGAATATGGATGGATCTAGTGTTGTAGCCGTTATTTTGCCCAAATCTTCCATATTCCACATTCCTCTGTCAACTCATGGTCCGATTCTTTAAAAGGTAAAATGTTATTGTTTCAAGTTATTTTTGGAGTAGCTAGGGAGAAAAGATGTTAAGATAGCATAGAAATATCTTAGAACTCAAACTATGGAAGAACTTAACGAACTCAAATAAACTATTAACTGATACTTTCATCTGAAATTTACATCCTTAACAAGATATATGCTGATTTTTCTTTGAGATTGGAAAGAAAGTTTACCGCTTCACTGCTATATTAGTGTCACTTTCACTTTGTTTTAGAATAAAATAATACATGTGATGTGAATGTAGAATAATTCTACTTACTTCATGCCCATTGGCACTATAATTCCAGTTACTCTTCCCTTGCATTTATTAAATCTTTGTTCACATCTCTCATGTGATTTGCATTGTGTTTCTTTATGGATTCTTTGTATGGCCAACTAATTCTTCATATACATGCATGTGCTTTGGTTCCTTTTGCCTTTTCTTTGAGTTCTGCCTTGTATTAGTCTTTTAAGCTAGTAACTTCTCCCATTGAATACAATTTAAATTTTTATGCAGGGGCAACCCCCTGATTACATACTAAAGGACGCAGAAAACACCAACAAGCTAAGTTATTCAAGTTTGCTTGGGAGCATTAATCCTATGAGCAGATCTAGAGTTTATCATGCTTTAAGCGGTAATAAGATATCAAGTGTTGTAAGTAGATGAAATTCAAAACTAATGAATTATGAAATAGGGTCACTGGAAATCATACCTTTCTTATACTTGAACATTTGGATACTTTTCTCCATGTCTAAGCTTTTAGAATAATTGTTTTTGATTGGTAGCCTTTTGGAGATCATTTTTTTATTTGTTGTCTTTTGGTAATTAAATCGTAGCCAGGATACCAAATTTCTATTGCTCCATGGAGTTGTATTATTCATGAGACTATATAAATACATACAATATATTGATTTCTTTCTAATTTTTAATTTTATTTGGAATCTGTAGGAAAATACGGGTGATCCAATTTGAAATGCTGGCCACAAGTCAATTCGATCTATTGAAGTGAACGTTAAAGACTTTTTGAACTATTGTGATGTTTGAATTTACATTTGGTTTTGTGGAATTCATTGCTAGTGTATATTTTCAAACATTATTTTATTATTATTTGCAGTACCAGACATATATTGGTTTTTCGAAGTGTACTGCAAATCTATACATTTGAATGATTGTATTTGAGTTATTTATTAGTTAATTTTGTGTTTGAGATCATCTATACATTTAAAAGTGTGGTCATAGGGATTTCAATTGTGTGGCTCATTGATAGCAAATTGTGGCATGTACATTAGCAAAGACTACACTTCACAAATGTTGCTTTAGAGTAGGTAGAAAAGGCCACACATGAAAAGTGTAGTGTTAGGTCATGAAAAACGTTGCCATATGAAGTACAACAAGTGTGGCCTTTGTACATAATAGGCCACACTTTTGAAGTGTGATTCTAAAGTAACACTTGAAAAGTGTGGCCTGAGGGCAAAGGTTACACTATTTTAGGCCACCCCGTAAAAGCATTGTCTAAAGTCGAAAAGTGTGGTCTTTGATCAAAGACCACACTTTTAGATAGTTTAGGCCACACTTTTTCGGGGTGGTTAAAGGCCTAAAATGTTGTAGTGTCATAACACAAACCATACGGACGCAACTGTACAATGCTGACCCACAACCCACACGCATATGTCTACAGACCTCTAAGAGTCATAACAGAACCATATGACGGGACAGGGCCCCGCCGTACCCCTGAACAAACATATATACAAATAACAGAAATGTCTGTACCAAAAGTGTAGGCTCCGGATCAAGGGAGCACTCCAAACAGCGGAATAGATGCCCTAGGCTGACGGATCACCAGAACGTATACCTGTACCTGCGCGGCATGAAACGCAGCCCCCGAAGAAAGGGGGTCAGTACGGAATATGTACTGAGTATGCAAAGCAAGAATACAGAAAGGAAGTGATCATAACCGAAATAAGGAGTACAAAAAGTGAACATAATAGCCAGAATGCCAAAATGCCTGCATCTGAAGTACAAATCATGCATAGGGAGTACAGAAATTAAACATAGTAATCAGAATGTCAAAACGCCCCACGTATACTGATCAGAATGCCAGAATGCTTACTCCTGAACACAAATCATGCATGTTACTATCATATATCATATGCATATATAACGTGTCCCGGCCCTCTAGTGAGGGACTCGGTAAATAAGATCATATAATTATCAAGTCATCACATCTCATATCACATATCATGAGATTATCATATCATTATATCACATACCACATATGGTCCGTAATGGGACCCGGCGGACAGAACGTGGTCGCCCCTCCTGCCTCCGGCGCCACAACTCATCATACTTGAAGGTTTCATATCTCCGTACATCTCCGTATCACATCATACTTCATAACACATCATATTTCAGAATCACATCATATTTTAGAAACTCATCATATTTCGGAAAACTCATCATACTTCGGAATAAAGCATAGTGCGCATGATGATAACCGGCCCGGGACTCGGCGGAGGAATTAACAATAGTGTGCACGAGCAGAATCGTGGGAGATTATATGCAATTTGAAACATTTATAAAGACACAACAAATTAATCAAACAAACCATCATTCATAAGCCAAGACAATAGTCCAATCTAGTTTCTTTCGATGTTACTCGGAGGCATATCAAACGTAACTTTTAAAAAAAATCATAACTACGTATCGAATCATATGCATAACAATCCTTATTTCCGACTTAGTAAATAAGTAAGTAATCATACTCGGGGGTCGAGAAGATAAGAATATTAAGTTCTTTTAAAAGGAAAAACCGTTAGAACTATACAAAGGAAAGTCTCGGGGCCCACGGACGGGTATCAACCCCATCCGAGCCCGCCTATGAAAGTTGGGGGATATTATTCATTATAGAATCTCCTACGAACGTTTTGAGGCGATCCAAGCTCGTCTATGAAAGTTACGGCATTCGTAGTTACGTAGAGAACTCTTTAAAAGCAAAACTTTTTTACCTTTGCAACATTTGAGAACCAATCATCCAAAGACATAAGGATCAAAATTCTACTATATTAGGAATGTCAACGTTAAGAGGTGAATAAGAATCATGGACATGCCCGGATCATAAGAGTAGAGTTTCCTCGTGGCTCATGTCGTAGCCTATTTACAACTAAGACATGCCAAAAGAAAGAAGGGTTGAGCTTTACATACCTCGTTCGCTTCCTAAGCTAATCCAAACTCAAGTCTCGACTCTCCAAGGTCTACACAACGTCAATAGATATCGAACATTAGTTATAGGCATTTAGAAATTCAATTCCAACTAGCACTCAATTCTACAGAAATTTGCGCATCTCCCCCGTAAATACAACAACCCCGAGAATTTCACTCGGCCAAATTTCAACAACCATACCAACAACCATTCTAACAACATTAACAATCAATTCAAACATTATAATAGTCAAAAACACTTTAACAATTCACACAAATTATTTCAAACAACCCACACAATATTTCAAACAATCCAACCGCACCACCATCCTACCCGAAACCTCCTCAACTCAACGTAAACAACACTAACACATTTCTTTCTTCCGAAACTCATGAACTACACCAATAATCCACACATTAGCAACCTTATTCTTATCAATGCAAGAAACTATATTAGAATTCCATTAACTTCGACAACAAACTACAAACGAATATAACTTCAATTTGAACCATTAAACTTTCATTTTCAACATGGAATCCATAACAACAACAACTAAAATACCACATAAAATTTGTTCTTCATTGCCATACAAGGCAACCCATTTTCGGCCACAACATCAACACATATACTCCCATGATTTCTATCCATTTTCTACACACTACAATAACACCCAAACATGCTAAATACAATTAATTCATCACTCCTACACAACACACACTCCACACGGCCAAACCCACACACACACGGTTCCACTTCAACATCCATATTTTCATGAATTTCATTCATTTTCACACTTCACAACATACACAAACCATGCATAACATATAAAAAAATAAGATTGAACCATACCTCTTTCACTTAGTTCTTCAAGTTGGCTATGACTTGCACCTTGAACCAACGCCCGTTCTTACTACTCCAACGACTCCACCACGTTGTTATGCACCTTCTAAGGAGTGAAATTGCTAGAGGAAATTATTTTTTTATCACTTTTTCTTGGGCTTGCTCGGCTAGGGATAGGGCCGAATGGTGCTCTCTCTTGTTCTCAAAGTTTCTTGAAATTTCTTAAGTTGGAAGATGATGAATATGACCATTTGTCATCCGTTAATACACACATATATTAAGCATCCATGTGGCCATGGCCCACACCTCATATGGCCGGCCACATGGCCATATTTTTTCATGAAATATCAACTTTCTCTAATTAACTTTTGGCCCCAAATGTCTCCTTAATATTCCATACCAATAATACTTACAAGCAACTCATGCCTTAAAAATAAAATCGTAGTTAAAAGTCTCGACTTCGTGTCCCGAAATAGTCTTGTCCCAAACTTTCCGCAATTAGCTCGAAATGTCCCAACGTACAAAAATGCGAGATATAACATCCTTCCCCCCTTTAGAACATTCGTCCTCGAATGTTCAACTAGTCTTACGAGGTCTTATAAGGATCTCGGGGGTTTCTTTTAGTACTCTGGTTTCCAGTCTCAACTACCACTTATTTCTTCTTCTTCTTCATTTTCCCTTCAACGTTTTCAAGTCCTCACTTCCCTGTTATTATTCCACCATAGTACCTTAACAAACGCCACGTCTTCGGTACCACTTTCTTACTTTACGAACCATGTAATAAGGCCCAATATATATATTTCGGGTTAAACTTTTCCTTTTTGTCGAATTCCATTACGCCTTTCATGGGTGATGTCTTCAAGCATTTCCACTTGTGAGATTCACTCTCTTTTAGTAGCCCGCTAGTTCCGATCGCCTTGCTGAATTCATCTTATAATCCCCTTTACTGACTTGTAACATTCTAGGCACGCCGTCTCGTGTTATTTCTTTATCTCTAATTCAAACCCTTGTTATCTCTTTATCTTGCTCCTAACATTCCGGTTACACATAATGTTGTCATCTCTACGTGAATACGCGAAGGTGCCTAAATTAGCCCAAGACGTATCTTAACGTCGCTTCACTAATCCTTATGTCCTACCTCGTCTTCCCTTTTCTCGTCTTACAACCGCCATCGAGGTAGGTTTTTGGTCCACCCATAGCCATGTCCTATTTGGCCTTAGTACCACTCTACCTCAAAAATTTTCTTAACCCGTCTTTACATCTTTCCTTAACGCACCCAAAATCTCATGACCATCTTGTCTTTACCGAATTCAAACTTTTCTCATTAACTATTCGCTTGATCTCATCCCTAGCATACAGATGTTCATAGATAACATAGACACTCTTATACGACTTATATAGGGCGTTTTCAATCTTGGTTTCGGTCTTTCCTTTTTGCTAGTTCACTCTGCCCCACATACTCCTTCCGTACTAACATTCGCTGGTAGCCTATCTTGTCATGCTCCTTTTCCTTCCTTTTCTCACTTCTTACTATAGGGGTTGCTATCATTAGCGAACAATTCCGTTGCCTACATCTTAACCTCTAACCAAGACCTGTTATCGTTCACAATGCCTCTGTAAGTTGCTCGTCACTTTCCTTTGTCGTACTCTCTCTCTTCTGTAAGCATCCACCTTCTAAGGTCGTATCATTTAAGATCTTCCACGATTAATTCCCGGTACTATCTCAATTACCCTCCTAACTTCAACCTCTTTTGCCAGCTTTTGGATCTTACTAACTTGCCCCGGCTGGGAGCTTACCTGTAGCCCCAGCATCCGTATCCAGGATATCGTAGTGTCGATTGTCTCCATTTTACGCTTGCATCCCTCGCACTCGCTTCCCCCCTTTAGAGGTGTGCTTATACTATTACCCGATTTTACTTTGCCCTATGTCTGCATTTCCAGTTTCGATTAGGCGGTACTTTGGTTCCGACGTTTTGATTCTCTGACCTCCCATCTACTTACTTTCTTCCCTTTCCACATATCATTGCATTCGAACTTTCCAAACTTAACCTATATTAAAAACAACATCAGCTTGCCTTATAACATTTGTGCCATCTATATACTGTTTCTCACTTGAGCTTCGTTACCCTGTCCAATTAATGCCTTCCCTATACCGCCACGTTGGTTGCCGGAATACACATATCTACTGATATAGTCATGTACGAGATATCTTGTGCACCTAAATATATACGTGGTTGCCCGCATCTCGTTCGCCAAATATTCCCAAATGCTGCCCAAATTCACCCTAATTCTAGAGCCGTAATGCTCCCTTTTCTCTTCACCGGTCTAATCTGCCCCGTCCTACACGCCCTCTTAAGGTTTCGGCCCACTCTGTATACGCTAATTTCCCTTAGGTTACTCTAGCTTCTCATTCGTCTCTTATATTCGAATTTATAGGACTTTTAATATACTTCCCGGGGGTCACCCATCCCAAAATTTCTCTCACCCAAAGATGCTTAACTTTGGAACTCGATGAAATACGGCGCTTTAACGCTCGTCTGATAGTGTTCACCTCACCATATGACCCTCAGCACACAACCTGGAGTAAGTTGAAGTCTTAACAGATTTCAAAACGCTCTCATGACACAATTACTATTTTACCCTTTTCAATCCTCCGTATTCACTTTTCGCTTACAGATACGACTACCTTCCGTCCTCGACTTCCAGATCCACTATAGTGGTGAACACACCTTAATCGCCATAACTTATGAATACTTAATTATCGGCCCTTTAAATTTCTGCTTGCCGCTATTACGTGACAATCATACAGCAATTACACATACATAGAACAAATTCCAATAAGGACTCATATACCTGTAGACGATCGGTCCCCAGCCTGATCTGGTGGGCTATAGGGTGAAGTGTACTCCTCATCGTCATCTCCCTCATCTGAATCCGAGGAATATAGATTGCCCGGCAACTCCTGGTTCACCGACGGCCAGGATAAAGGGCTGGAATAATCTGTAACGCTCACTGAGGAGGCTGGTCTAACATAATGCTCCACCATAGGAGCGACTGGCACGATCTCGGGAAGCTCCTCCCCCGGTGCCCCCGCCGAATACTCGGACGGATCCGCATCATAGCTGCCCTCTGGGTGGTCCTCCTCACTAGGGGTCAAGGACTCCGGAGGGATCGTCGCGGGGTCCTCTGAGGGGTCAGGCTCAATAGAATAGCTGGGGCTCCTCCTGCTAGGCCGCGGAGCCTGAGGTCCTGAAGATACCCTAGGGGCCTTCTTGGCACCCCCACTATCTGAAGCTGGCCTTTTCATCGCTCGTCAATCTGTACCTACCTGCAGGAGAAAGCGTCAGAAACGATCTTCCCTAGACTCTGGCTCTATCGCACGATCTAAGACAGAAGAAAGGTCACTGATTCCTAAATGCCCCGCAGCCTCCTGTTTATAAGTGTGGCCGGCTTCACACCCATAAACAAGACTCTGCCGGACACGGTCTGTAGACATTCCGAGGACGAACCGCTCTGATACCACTTCTGTCACGACCCAACCCCGTAGGTCGTGACTAGTGCCCGAGCTGGGCACTCGTACACACACATTAATCATAATCATCACACTACTAATATAGGCGTATGCGAAGGTAAGACGTCGCCTCCATAATCGGTCAACGCACGCATATATATATATATATAAAAGTAAGACGTCGCCCCCAAAGCGGTCACATAAACATATATATACATAACGGCATAAGCCGATAGGGCTGCCATACTATAGGGGACGCTCAGAACCCAAACCATACGGACACAACTGTAAAATGCTGACCGACAACCCACACACATATGTCTACAGACCTCTAAGAGTCATAACAGAACCATATGACGGGATAGGGCCCCGCCGTACCCCTGAACAAACATATATACAAATAACAGAAATGTCTGTACCAAAAGTGTAGGCTCCGGATCAAGGGAGCACTCCAAACAGCGAGATAGATGCCCTAGGCTAACGAATCACCACGTACACCTGTACCTGCGCGGCATGAAACGCAGCCCCCGAAGAAAGGGGGTCAGTATGGAATATGTACTGAGTATGCAAAGCAAGAGTATAGTGAACAGGATCATAACCGAAGTAAGGAGTACAGAAAGTGAACATAATACCCAGAATGCCAAAATGCTTGCATCTGAAGTACAAATCATGCATAGAGAGTACAGAAATTAAACATAATAATCAGAATGTCAAAACGCCTCACGTATACTGATCAGAATGCCAGAATGCTTACTCCTGAACACAAATCATGCATGTCACTATCATATATCATATGCATATATAACGTGTCCCGGCCCTCTAGTGAGGGACTCGGTAAATAAGATCATACAATCATCAAGTCATCACATATCATATCACATATCATGAGATTATCATATCATTATATCACATACCACATATGGTCCGTAATGGGACCCGGCGGACAGAACGTGGTCGCCCCTCCTGTCTCGGGCGCCACAACTCATCATACTTCGGAAGGTTTCATATCTCCGTACATCTCCGTATCACATCATACTTCGTAACACATCATATTTCAGAATCACATCATATTTCAGAAACTCATCATACTTCGGAAAACTCATCATACTTCGGAATAAAGCATAGTGCGCACGATGATAACCGGCCCGGGACTCGGCGAAGGAATTAACAATAGTGTGCACGAGCAGAATCGTGGGAGATTATGTCACGACCCAACTCCGTAGGCCATGGCTAGTGCCCGAGCTGGACACTCGTACACACCTATTAATCAGAATTCAACATACAAAGAACATATACGTGTACGAAGGTCAGGCGTCGTATCAACCTGTCACGCAGAAACACATATGTCGTACAGAAGCCGGCAAGGCTATCATAAATCACAACATCCCCGAATATGTATATATGTGCAAGTCGACAAGGCTGCCGTCACATATCAAAATCATAAGCAAGCCGGCAAGGCTGCCATCAGAGACGAATATCATATCATAGTACATCAAATAGACACAGCTGAACAGGACCCATACACAACCCACACATGTGTCTACAGACCTCTAAGAGTAGCAACAGAATCATATGACGAGACAGGGCCCCGCCGTACCCCTGAATAAATATATGCATATGCAACGGAAGAGTATATACCAAAATATAGGCTCCGGACAAAGGAGCGCTCCAAAATAGCAGAGTAGGTGTCCTACGCTGGCGGATCACCGAAATGAGCGTCTGTACCTGCGGGCATGAAACGCAGCCCCCGAAGAAAGGGGGTCAGTACGGAATATGTACTGAGTATGCAAAGCAAGAAATACAGTAAACAGAATCGAGTCATAATCGAAACAGAAGTACAGAAAATAAGTACAATATCCAAAATACCAAAATGTTTACTTTTAAAACACAAATCATGCATGGGGCTCAGGAAATATGGTCGCCCACCCGTCATTGGCGCCATAACACATCATACTCCAGAAGATTTCATATCTCCGAAACCCGACATATCACATAACACATCATAACGCCATAACACATCATAACACCAAATATACATGGTACCCAGCCCTCTAGCGAGGGGCTCGGCGAACCGGACACATCATACTCTGGAATATAACATAGTGCGCACGATAACATAACCGGCCCGGGACTCGGCCAACGATGTAACAACAGTATGCACGAGCAGAGTAGTGAGTAACTATATGCAATTTAAAACATTTCAAACTCATTAGAGTAATCAAAACGAACCATCGTTTGAAAATCAAGACAATAGTCAAATCACTTTTCCTTCAAACGTCACTCGGGAACGCATCAAATAGGGATATATAAGGAGGGCCTCGGGGTTATAAGCATGCATCAACCCAATCCGAGCCCGCTCGTGAAAGTTACGAACATAATTCGTTATGGGACCTTCTATGAACGTATCAAAGCGATCGAGCCCGTCTGTGAAAGTTACGAGCGTTCATAGTTACAGAATCCTTTAAAAAAAAATATAAAATTCTTTATGCAACATTTATTATCCAATCATACGAAAGACAAAAAGACCATAGTTCGACTGAATTAGGAATAGTAACATCAAGAAGCAAATAAGAATTGTGGACATGCCAAAAGAAAGAAAGAAACGGTGAGCTTTACATACCTGTTCAACCTCCTATTAGCTACGCGTATTCGTCCGAACTCATAAATCTACATTTAAAGGGATTCATGCTACGTTAGTCTCTTTGTTTCACACTTGTTCCAAATTTCAAACCAAACCATTCTATATTCTGTCAAAAATTGGGCAGCATCTCCCCTGTTTATACGCCTAGCCCTAATTCTCAATTCAGTAACTAACAACATCAACAACAATACCAATAGTATTAACATCATTTCCAATACCGACTTATGCCATAAAATAGCCCGCACACTGTTTTCTAAATTTCTCAACCAACCAAATTTGCGATATAACTATTTAATAATTTTATTTCCGTAAAGGAGTCGGAATTCATATGAACAACATCAATAACAACAGCCTTCACATTTTACAAGTTAAATACATTTATTTTCATCCAAAATTCTCTTCAAATCTCCTTCCATAATTCACAACACCAACAAACGAATTTATCAGGCTATTCCCTCCGTGCTAATCCGTTAAAATTCTAAATAAACTCGTTAACAATGAAAAGGAACCGTATTCATACCTTAAGCATGCAGCCCCCACGTTATCACACTTCTCCTTGGTTGATTTTTAGCTCAAATTGAAGACAACGCAACGTACAACACTTTTCTCTTCATGGGCTTCGGGATTCGGGGCTAAGATTTTGGTCAAAATTGGTTTTTCTTCTCTCCAAGGCTCTTCTCTCTCTCTTTCCAGAATTTTATGGTGTTCTTGGTCTGAAAAATGAGAGGAAAGGGCTGAAATTTCACTTAAATAGGCATGGGTCATGGGCCTAACCCGATTGGGCCCGGTTTGGGCCTAGCCCACTGACCTTTCCGCCTTAAAACGTTCATATCTCCTTATTCCAATGCCACCTATGGGCTCACAACCTATGGTTGGAAATATAATTCAATTATCTACAACTTATATCTTTGGTGTTTTTCCAAATTTCAAACTTATAATACCGTTTCTGCCCCTCGAAGTCAGATCACCCGAAAACGTTACTTAAAAATATTTGTTTGGAGGACTTCCGCTTTGATTTGGCTCAAGGGCCCTTCTTGAGTTATGTTTAACTTCACATATGTGATTCATATAAATTGTTGCATGTCCTAAAAAAATCTCAATGTGTGAGCCCCACCTCAGCTTGCGAATAATCCGACGTACAAAAATACGAAATATAATACTGTCAACGTGAGTTTAAATTATGAAGCAATAACATGATTGTCAATTTTTAAGCACGTTAATAAGGACCTTCCAATTGGTTGGAATACTAGAAGAAAATATTTTTTTTGATTAAAGGCTTGGCCGAATACGGCTTCTCTTTTTTTTTTTTTTTTCAAGTTTCTTCAAGTTTTAAGGGGTGAAGATGATGAATATGACTTGCTTGTCTTCATATATCTACATATATGATCCATACAAGTGGACCATGCCCACACATGACTTGGATCAATTAAATTTGGTAACTCCCCTAGCCACACGGCCACTTGGCTTTCATTTCATGAAATACTAACTTCCCAAAATTAAATTTTGACCCCAAATTTTTCTTAATATTCCATACCAATAAAATCATAAGCAACTTATGCCTTAAAACAAAATCGAAGGTCAAAAGTCTCTACCTCGTTTCCGGAATAGTCTTGTCCTTAACTTATTATGGTTAGGCCCGGATTATCCCAATGTACAAAATACGGGATATAACATCCTTCCCCCTTTAGAACATTCGTCCTCGAATGTTGAACTACTCATAAGGTCTCTCAAGGTTTCGAGAAAGTCTCTCGTATTAGAGAATATATAGTTTCATCCACCAACCAATATGCTCAAAGGAGGGATTTAAATTTTGTAGGCATAAGGAATAAGTAAAGATACTCATTCTTTATCTTCCCTGTTAAGTCATCTCTTCGATTGTTAAGCTTCAATCTTAATGAAAGCCATATCCTTAATACGCAACTTTCTAACTTAGCGATCAAGTATAGGCATAAGGTTCTTTCGTAAAATAGTTTCTCCGTTACCGGAACATCATCCATAGGGAGTTACTCTAAGGGTTACCAATACATTTATGAAGCATCGACACGTGAAGGGCCGTCGGCAAGTCGACGGATTCATAGGCAATGGCCTACCCTACGAACCATCGGATAAGGCCCAATATGTCTCGAGCTAAACTTCACTCTCTTACCAAATCTCGTTACACCCTTCATGGGTGACATCTTTAGGAATACCCCATCGCCCGGAACCCCGAGTGTCGGTGTAGATTTGTATACGGCTTTTATCGAATCCGGGTTTAATCTTTCCGGGTAAATTTCACCTTATGTGGTTAAATCATATTTGAGCCGATTAACTTAACCTCACCAACATCGAATTGATAGGTAACCTGCACCTCCTGCCATATTAGGCCTCTTACGGCGCTATTTGGGTGCTAGGAGAAAATGAGTAACTTAACAAGTGGTAGATGATCGTCCCGACTATCCGAAGTCAATAATACAGCCCGCAACATATCTTAGCAGCCGAATAGTACTTTCGCCCGTCCGTCGGCTCGAGGATGGAATAGTGCCGAGATTCACTTATGTCTTCAATCCCTTTTGGAGTGATCCCTGTGAGGTTAGTTGTAAACTCGGGTTTCTTTGTCCGGTATAGTAGATGTGGGAACCTCGTAAGGTCTCACTATCTTATTGATGTATAACTCCGCATAGTCCTTCTTGGAAAAGGGCCTTTATTTAACCCATATAGAGCCATACTTTCGTTACGAAGTAGGCTTCTTGAAATCCATCCGGAGTCTTTAGAGTTACTTACTTCTTGGAGGGCCTTTAACTATCACGAAGCTCTTAATCTCCATAAAATAACTTTCCATAAAATAACTTTACATAACCGCTCTATGCTTTAACTATCATCAGCTAGTATAATTCTGACACATTTCTAATTCGTCGTGTAAGTTCACTGTCGTTAATAACCAGCTTGTTCTGATCGTCTCACTTAAGCCATTCTATAATTCCCTTATCCCAACTTGTAGCTCTCTAGGCACATCATCTCGTGTCATTTCCTTAACTTACATTCCAACTCTTCCATTGCCCCTTTTGTTCATGTTTTACTTTCCTGTCACACGTTATGTTGCCATCTTTACAAGAATATGCAATAATGCTCAATCTAGCCAAGAAATACCTTAACGTCGTTTCACTAATCTTTATGCTCTACCTCTTTCTTAACATATCCAAAATATCACCACCGCATTGTTCTTGTTGAATCCTTACTCTCCTTATCAAGTACTCACTCACTTGGTCTTATGCTTAATATACAAATATTCGTAGGTTTCGTAACTATCCTTGTACAACTTGTATAAAGTACATCCAATCTCAGCCTTAGTCTTTGCTACTCTTAGTCCATTCTGCTTTCATGGCTCATCCATACTAACTTTCGCTCGTAGCCTATTTTGTCATACTCTTCCTTTTTATACTCGTCCACTTTCTGACGTCATGTCATTCGAGGTCTCCACAAACACTTCTTACCATTATCTCAAGTATTATTCTAACTTCGTTCATTTATTGCCGGCTCTCAGATCCTACTAACCTGTTTCAACAAGGGGTCTCACTTGAAGTTTAAGCATCCACATCGAATATATTGCAGTGTTAATTGTTTCCGTCTTATACTTGCGTTTCTCTCACCCGCTTCCCCCCTTTAAGGGTGCACTTATACCATTATCCGCTTATTCCGCTCTATGTCCCCTTCTTAGGATTTTTTTTCCTTGCAACACATATGTGTGCCTTCGATTTCCTTGTTTTAGCGATCATTTCGTCCGTCATTATTCCTTGTTAGCTTTCTGGTGTGGACTTCTTACAATCGTAGTTGAGCATAGGCTCACGTTGATGATTCATATGATTCCGTAGCATATGCTCTCGTGTTTAGAATAATTAGTGGCCTAATAAACTGTTTGCCCATATCCAGTAAACTCTTTTATTTCCATTCATAAGAGCAGCGTTCCCTCCCCCCCCCCCCTTTTTCTAAGGGGGTCCTGGCACACCAATAGCGTTCGAATGTCCATTATCTTCGGCAATTATTTGACGTCCTTCCCGAGCATCTCAGGGTCGGGTTCTATCATTGCATGGAATATCATATGCACACTTATATATAATTACTACCATCTCGCTTACCAAACATTTCCAAACGTTGTTCAAACTCACCCTAATTTTTGAGCTGTGATGCATTTTCTTTCTCTTCACCGGTCCAATCCGCCCCGTCCTACGCGACCTCTTAAGGCTTCTGCCCATTTCGCATACTCTAATTTTCCTTAGGCTACTATAGCTTCTTATTTGCTTCCTATGTCTCGAATTTATCAGATTTTAGAATACTTCCAGTGGGGTCACCCATCCTAAAATTTCTCTCACTCAAAGACGCTTAACCTTGAAACTCGATGAAATAAAATGCGCAAATGCTGGTATAGTAGCATCCAGCTCACCGCATGACCTTTATCGCATAATCTGGAGTAAGTTGAAGTCTTAACAGATTCCTAAAATATTCTCGTAACACATCTCCCTCCGAATTAGAAAGGGTCTCTTACTCTCCTGACTTCACGATCACTATGTTAGCCTTCGTAACTCTCAATATCCATCTTGTCATCGTACCACCTTTTAAAATTCATAGCTATATATTTCCCTTTCAATCCATACTCGTACTTAGTTAACTACGTCTATCTTGGGTGCCTCCTTTGGTACTCCCTTATCGTTTCTCCCATTTATGTCTATCTTTTATTTTGGGCACTAGAAATCTTATGCTGCCTCTGTATCCTTCGCAAAACACCACTTCTGTATATTCCGTTTCTCATTTTCGAAACGTATTCTGTTCACCTCTGTTTATTCATATCATACCGGTCATTGTCTAGCATTCATTCTACCTCGTTGTCCATCTTTCTATAACTGGATCCTTCACAGCCCCATCACTTACAGCATTCGTATCCTTGGCTGCACATGTCATGATTTACTACTACATTGGTATCTCGCGCTCTTCTTATTCGTTCTATAGCTCGCTTTCCCATTCCACGCTTGCCTTTATATTCTAGTCATCTAGATCACGTCATATCTTTCTCCTGCTTATCAATTTAGTCGGTGCCTTAATATATTGTTCTATCAAAGTCTTTTCTAAATCATCTCTTAGTATCACAAGTTCCTCTCCAAATTCCTTGTTACCATGTCCATATCGACTTCCTAATTACCCTTACCATTAATTCAAATAGCTAACTTATTTCTGGGTCGCAATACCGACAACGGTCAAACCCTAGCATTACTATTGGAACGACCTTCCAAGACATATTTCAAACTTATATCTCATTCTCATTTTATTTCGGAAAAATTTTGGCGAGTTTCCTCCGTATTCCTTACTATCCCAACACTCGCACGTTGTGAAATACCAACGATGCCTCACGGGGCCATCATACATATATGTATATCGTATCATGTCATATCATATCACGACCACACGGGGCTCCCAATATCAATAATAAGATGAAAATGATGGACTTACCTTGTATGTCCAACGCGAACTGCACGTGTTACACTTTCCTGTCTACTTTCCTTTTCAATTTTTCAACTTATCATTTCAATCGTGCTTTAATACCTTACCCCAACATATATCTTTCGTACCCTTTACTTACCTGCGTGCTTTGTGACCTCCAATATCGTCAGTCGCTTCCTCCTGTCAACGTCGTTCTTTTGTTGAAATCAAAGGTTAGTATGAGGAATTTTATTTCCTATGACTTGACTCTATCGCACGATCTAGAGTAAGAAGGAAAGGTAACATCCTAAATGTCCTGTAGCTTCTTGTTTATAGATGTGGTGCACCACACACCGATAAACAAGACTCTACTAGACACGGTCTGTAGACATTCCGAGGACGAACCGCTCTGATACCACTTTTGTCACGACCCAACTCCGTAGGCCGTGGCTAGTGCCCGAGCTGGACACTCGTACACACCTATTAATCAGAATTCAGCATACAAAGAACATATACGTGTACGAAGGTCAGGCGTCGTATCAACCTGTCGCGCAGAAACACATATGTCGTATAGAAGCCGACAAGGCTATCATAAATCACAACATCCCCGAATATGTATTTATGTGCAAGCCGACAAGGCTGCCGTCACATATCAAAATCATAAGCAAGCCGGCAAGGCTGCCATCAGAGACGAATATCATATCATAGTACATCAAATAGACACAGCTGAACAAGACCCATACACAACCCACACATGTGTCTATAGACCTCTAAGAGTAGAAACAGAATCATATGACGGGACAGGGCCCCGCCGTACCCCTGAATAAATATATACATATGCAACGGAAGAGTATATACCAAAATATAGGCTCGGACAAAGAAGCGCTCCAAAATAGCGAGTAGGTGTCCTACGGCGGATCACGAAATGGGCGTCCGTGCCGGGCATGAAACGCAGCCCCCGAAGAAAGGGGGTTAGTACGGAATATGTACTGAGTATGCAAAGCAAGAAATACAGTAAACAGAATCGAGTCATAATCGAAACAGAAGTACAGAAAATAAGTACAATATCCAAAATACCAAAATGTTTACTTTTAAAACACAAATCATGCATGGGGCTCAGGAAATATGGTCGCCCACCCGTCATTGGCACCATAACACATCATACTCCAGAAGATTTCATATCTCCGAAACCCGACATATCACATAACACATCATAACGCCATAACACATCATAACACCAAATATACACGGTACCCGGCCCTCTAGCGAGGGGCTCGGCGAACCGGACACATCATACTCCGGAATATAACATAGTGCGCACGATAACATAACCGGCCCGGGACTCGGCGAACGATGTAAAACAGTATGCACGAGCAGAGTAGCGAGTAACTATATGCAATTTAAAACATTTCAAACTCATTAGAGTAATCAAAACGAACCATCATTTGAAAATCAAGACAATAGTCAAATCACTTTTCCTTCAAACGTCACTCGGGAACGCATCAAATAGGGCTATATAAGGAGGGCCTCGGGGGTTATAAGCATGCATCAACCCAATCCGAGCCCGCTCATGAAAGTTACGAATATAATTCGTTATGGGACCTTCTATGAACGTATCAAAGCGATCGAGCCCGTCTGTGAAAGTTACGGGCGTTCGTAGTTACAGAATCCTTTAAAAAAAATATAAAATTCTTTATGCAACATTTATTATCCAATCATACGAAAGAAAAAAAAACCATAGTTCGACTGAATTAGGAATAGTAACATCAAGAAGCAAATGAGAATTGTAGACATGCCAAAAGAAAGAAAGAAAGGGTGAGCTTTACATACCTGTTCAACCTCCTATTAGCTACGCGTATTCGTCCGAACTCATAAATCTACATTTAAAGGGATTCACGCTACGTTAGTCTCTTTATTTCAGACTTGTTCCAAATTTCAAACCAAACCATTCTATATTCTGTCAAAAATTGGGCAGCATCTCCCCTGTTTATACGCCTAGCCCGAATTCTCAATTCAGTAACCAACAACATCAACAACAATACCAATAGTATTAACATCATTTCCAATACCGACGTATGCCATAAAATAGCCCCACATCGTTTTCTAAATTTCTTAACCAACCAAATTTGCGATATAACTATTTAATAATTTTATTTCCGTAAAGGAGTCGAATTCATATGAACAACATCAATAACAACAGCCTTCACATTTTACAAGTTAAATACATTTATTTTCATCCAAAATTCTCTTCAAATCTCCTTCCATAATTCACAACACCAACAAACGAATTTATCAGGCTATTCCCTCCGTGCTAATCCGTTAAAATTCCAAATAAACTCGTTAACAATGAAAAGGAACCGTATTCATACCTTAAGCATGAAGCCCCCACGTTATCACTCTTCTCCTTGGTTGATTTTTAGCTCAAATTGAAGACAACGCAGCGTACAACACTTTTCTCTTCATGGGCTTCGGGATTCGGGGCTCAGATTTTGGTCAAAATTGGTTTTTCTTCTCTCCAAGGCTCTTCTCTCTCTCTTTCCAGAATTTTATGGTGTTCTTGGTCTGAAAAATGAGAGGAAAGGGCTGAAATTTCACTTAAATAGGCATGGGTCATGGGCCTAACCCGATTGGGCCCGGTTTGGGCCTAGCCCACTGACCTTTCTGCCTTAAAACGTCTATATGTCCTTATTTCGATGTCACCTGTGGGCCTAAGACCTATGGTTGGAAAGATAATTCAATTATCTACAACTACTATCTTTGGTGTTTTTCCAAATTCCAAACTTATAATACCGTTTCTGCCCCTCGAAGTCATATCACCCGAAAATGTTACTTAAAAATATTTGTTTGGAGGACTTCCACTTTGATTTGGCTCAAGGGCCCTTGTTGAGTTATGTTTAACTTCACAAATGTGATTCATATAAATTGTCGCATGTCCCAAAAAAATCTCAATGTGGGCCCCACCTCGACTTGCGAATAATCCGACGTACAAAAATACGAAATATAATCGTCAACGTGAGTTTAAATTATGAAGCAATAACATGATTGTCAATTTTTAAGCACGTTAATAAGGACCTTCCAATTGGTTGGAATACTAGAAGAAAATATTTTTTTTGATTAATTTTTCTTGGGGTCTTGTTCGGCTAGGCTTGGTTGGTTGAGAAATTTAGAAAAAAAACCGTTAGAACTATACAAAGGAAAGTCTCGGGGGCCCACGGACGGGTATCAACCCCATCCGAGCCCGCCTATGAAAGTTGGGGGATATTATTCATTATAGAATCTCCTACGAACGTTTTGAGGTGATCCGAGCTCGTCTATGAAAGTTACGGGCGTTCGTAGTTACAGAACTCTTTAAAAGCAAAACCTTTTTATGCAACATTTGAGAACCAATCATCCAAAGACATAAGGATCAAAATTCTACTATATTAGGAATGTCAACGTTAAGAGGTGAATAAGAATCGTGGACATGCCCGGATCATAAGAGTAGAGTTTCCTCGTGGCTCGTGTCGTAGCCTATTTACAACTAAGACATGCCAAAAGAAAGAAGGGTTAGGCTTTACATATCTCGTTCGCTGCCTAAGCTAATCCAAACTGAAGTCTCGACTCTCCAAGGTCTACACAACGTCAAATAGATATCGAACATTAGCTATAGGCATTTAGAAATTCAATTCCAACTAGCACTCAATTCTACAAAAATTTGGGCAGCATCTCCCCTGTAAATACAACAACCCCGAGAATTCTACGCGGCCAAATTTTCAACAACCATACCAACAACCATTCTAACAACATTAATGTCACGACCCAACCCCGTAGGCCGTGACTAGTGCCCGAGCTGGACACCCAAACACATTCATTAATCCGAATCACAAACAGATGGCTTATACGTATACAAATATCAGACGCTGTCTCAAACTGTCTCAAACACAAACACATATATATATCAGAAGCCGGCAAGGCTATCATATGGCGCAACGGCCCAAAATATATACAAATGCAAGCCGACAAGGCTGCCACGGCGAATGGGATCGCCCAGAACATATAACATACGGACACACCTGTACAGAAATAACCATAACCCACATACATGTCTACAGACCTCTAAATGAACAACAGAATCATATGACGGGACAGGGCCCCGCCGTACCCCTGAATAAACAAATACATATGCAACGGAAGAACATATACCAAAATGCAGGCTCCGGAATAAAGGGAGCACTCCAAACGTAGAATAGGTGTCCAGGCGGATCACGAAGCGTGCGTCCGCACCGCGGGCATGAAACGCGTGCCCCGAAGAACGGGGGTCGGCACGGAATATGTACCGAGTATGCAAAGCGAAGATACGAAACCGGGCCGAGTCATAATCGAAACAGAAGTATAGAAAATAAGTGCAATATCCAAAATACCGAAATGTTTACTTTTAAAATACAATTCATGCATGGGGCTCAGAAAATATGGTCGCCCGTCCGTCAATGGCGCCATAACACATCATACTCCAGAAGATTTCATATCTCCGAAACCCGACATATCACATATCACACATACACGGTACCCGGCCCTATAGCGGAGGGGCTCGGCGAACCGGACACATCATAACACCGAATATACACGGTACCCGGCCCTATAGCAGAGGGGCTCGGCGAACCGGACACATCATACTCCGGAACATAACATAGTGCGCACGATAACATAACTGGCCCGGGACTCGACGAAGGATGCAATAACCATTTGCACGAGCAGAGTCGTGAGTAACCATATGCATAAAATCATTATCATAGACTCAAAAGATAAGTAAAATGACCATACTTAGAAGTCGGGATAATCGTCATACCATGTTCTTTCAAAAGTCATCAGAATTACATAAAGGAAAGTCGCGGGACCCACGGACGGGTGTCGGCCCAAGCCGGGCCCGACTATGGAAAACATAGTCATCATATGCCATAAAATATCCTACGAACATATCGAGGCGATCCGGTTCTGCCTACGAAAGTTACGGCCCTTTTTCCGACGTAGAACTTTTTAAGAACAAAACTTTTTATGCAACATTTGAAAACCAATTATTCCAAAGACATGAGGGCCATTATTCCATCACATTACGAATGTCAAAGATAAAATGCAAACAAGAATCGTAGGCATACTCGGATCGCAAGAATAGAATTTTCTCGAGGTTCGTGTCATAGCCTATTTACAACTAAGGCATGCCAAGAGAAGGAAGGGTTAAGCTTTACTTACCTCGTTCGCTCTCAAAGCTAATCCAAACCAAACCTATGTCTCGGGTTCCCCAAGATCTACATAACATCAATAAATACCAATGTTAACTATAGGCATTTAGGAGTTCATTTCCAAACTAGTACGTAATTCTACGAAAATTTGGGCAGCACTTCCCCTGTAAATGCATCAACCCCGAGAATTCAACTCGGCCAAATCAACAACAACAACAACACCAACAATCATTCTAGCAACATCAACAATCGATTTAGAATGCATTCTAACATTAGTAGCTCTTTCCACATAATTCAACAACATTCCTTCATATTCAATTTAACTACTTATATTCAAACCAACATCAACGCTCACACATTCAATTACTAATCCGAAACTATTCAAACAATATTCAAGAACACTTTAAACAATTCACACACTATTTCAAACAACCCAACAATGCTCCAACTTACCCGAGAATGTCCCCAAACCCGAGAACCACATCCATAACACATTCCTTACTTCCGAATCATGATTTGCACCAACAATCCACACTCTAACAATGTCATTCTCATAAATATAGAAATTACATTAAATGCACATTAACCTCCAAATCAGCCCATAACACTTACAATATCAACTTGAGTCATTAAACTCTTTTCGCCAACATAGAATTCATAACGACAACAATTAAAATACTAAATAGAATTAATTCATTCTTTGCTACACCTCACAAGCCATATTCGGCCAACACATCCACAACCAAATTTCATGATTTTCATTCATTTCAACACACTACACAACTAAACATGCTACATAGAATTTAATCCATTACACCCACACAACACTACACATGCACGGCTACAAGCCATGCACACGGCTTCACTTCCACATGCAATTCTTTCATGAATTTCATCCATATTTTCATACTACGACATACATAAACCTTCCATAACATATACAAACAAGATTAAACCTTACCTTTCTTCTCAACTTCACAACTTGGCTAGGGTTAGCAAGGATGAAAACGAGCGGTTTGTTGCCTCAAACAACAACTCCATGTTAAAAAGGACCCTTCAATTAGTGGGTATGCTAGGATGGAATATTTTTTTGATGACTAATCTTGACCTTCAATTTTTGGGGTTCATGGCCGAATGGCCTTTGCTTTGTTCCTCCAAGTTCTTGATTTTTTTTTCTAAGTGTGGGAGAATGAAAAGATGACTTATTAGTCATCTTTTATGCTCATATATGAGTTATACAAGTGTCCATGGCCCACACAAGGGTTGGACCAATTAAATTTGGCCACAAAATGTGTGGGGACCATTCCAAGCCACACGGCCAAATGGGCCATTTTTCATGAATTGTCAACTTCCAAATATTTCACTTTTAGCCCTAAATTTTTCTAAATGTTCCATGCCAACAAATTCATAAGCAACTCGTGTCTTAAAAAAAAATCGAAGGTCAAAAGTCTCGACTTCGTACCCCGGAATGGTCTTGCCCTTAACTTATCATGGCTAACCCGAATTGTCCCAATGTACAAAATACGGGATATAACATCCTTCCCCCCTTTAGAACATTCGTCCTCGAATGTTAAACTAGCCCCACGGGGTCTCATAAGCACTCGGGGGAGTTTCTTTTATAACTACCACAACAATTGAATCATCAATCAACATTACCATTTAAGGAATTTAAATTACCTGTAGGCACCGGAAATAAGTGAGGGTACTTCTTCTTCATCTCCTCCTCAGCTTCCCAGGTCATTTCCTCCCTGTTATTGTTTCGCCATAGCACCTTAACGGAAGCTACATCTTTATTACGCAGCCTTCTCACCTGACGATCCAATATGGCTATAGGCTGCTCTTCGTAGGATAGATCCTCTGTGACCTGGATATCATCTGTGGGAAATATTCTGGAAGGGTCACCACAGCATTTGCGATGCATAGACACATGGAATACCGGACGCACTGCTCCCAAATCAGCTGGTAGATCTAATTCATAGGCAGCTTGCCTATTTTACGGATAATCTAATAAGGCCCAATATATCTCGGACTGAGCTTCCCTTTCTTGCCGAATCTCATAACACCCTTCATAGGTGACACTTTCAGGAATACCCAATCGCCAATCTGAAACTCTAAGTGTCGACGGCGATTATCTGCATATGATTTCTGTCGACTCTGGGCTGCCAGTAACCGCTCCCGAATGAGTTTCACCTTATCAACTGCTTGCTGGATCATATCTGGGCCAATTAATTTAGTCTCGCCAACATCGAACCAGCCAATCGGTGACCTGCACTTCCTTCCATACAGGGCCTTATATGGTGCCATCTGGATACTGGAGTGGTAGCTATTATTATAAGCAAATTCAACAAGCGGCAAATGGTTATACCAGCTACCTCTAAAATCAATAACACAGGCCCGCAACATATCTTCCAGCGTCTGAATAGTGCGCTCGCTTTGTCCGTCAAGGCGAGGATGAAATCTTGTCGAGACTCACCCGTGTCCCCAATCCTTCCCGAAATGATCTCCAGAAATTAGTGCAACCTGGCACCTCCGGGAGATAATAGATATGGGAACTTCTGTGAAGTCTTACTATCTCCTTAATATATACACCTGCCATAATACTCGGTGAATAGGTAGTCATTTGGAAGGAAGTGGGCTGTTCGATTTTGTCGACCTATCAACGATAACCCATATGGAGTCATACTTCCGTGGAGTGCGAGGTAAGCCTGTAATAAAGTCCATATTAATTATTTCCCACTTCCACGTCGGAATCTCCATCTCCTGCAATAACCCACCGGGCTTCTGATGCTCGATCTTAACCTGCTGGCAATTTGGGCATTGAGAAACGAACTCTGCTATGTCCTTTTTCATACCATCCCACCAGTATAAGCATCGGAGGTCATGATACATCTTCGTCGACCCTGGATGAACAGAATAACGGGCATAATGTGCCTCGCCCATAACCTGTCACCGCAACCCTGCAACATCAGGTACACATAATCTGCCCCTATGTAATAATACTCCACCGGATGTAATCTCGAACGGGGCATTCTCCTTTTCAAGGGCTGTGTCTCTGTACTATGCCAGAATAGGGTCATCATATTGACGTCGCTTTACCTCTTCCATAATAGAGGATTCAGTAATTCCTCGAACAGAAACCCCAATATCTCCAGAATCAGCCAAGCGGACTCCAAGACTAGCCAACTGATGAATCTCATGAACTATTTCCTTCTTCTCTGATGGCACGTCCGCTAGACCGCTCATAGACTTACGGCTGAGTGCATACGCTTTCAACATTAGCTTTCCCGGGATGATATAAAATATCGACATCGTAGTCTTCCGGCCAATTCTAACCACCTCCTTTGCCGCAAATTCGGCTCCTTCGCTTAAAGATATCTCGGAGGCTCTTGTGATACGTATAAATATCAACATGAACGCCATATAGATAGTGTATCCATATCTTCAGAGCATGAATTACCGCGGCTAGCTCCAAATCGTGAGTAGGATAATTTCTCTCGTGCTTTCTAAGCTGTCGGGAGGCATAAGCTATGACTCTGCCATGCTGCATCAATACACACCCTAATCCAATACCAGAGGCATCACAATAAATCACATAACCATCCGGTCCCTCAGGAAGGGTCAGAATTGGAGCCGTAGTCAACTTCTCCTTCGGCAAGCTGGAAAATTTGCGTTCAAGCATCAGATCCCATCTGGAACTTGGCTCCTTCGAGTTAGCCTTGTTAAAGGCGCTGAGATCGATGCAAACTTCTCCACAAATCTCCGGTAATAACCAGCTAACCCCAAAAAACTACGTACCTCCGTGGGTGTCGTAGGCCTAGGCCAATTCTTTACGGCCTCAATCTTACGGGGTATCCACCGGATGCCATCGGCTCAATAACATGCCCCGGGAATGCCCCTGAAGTCGGCCCGAATTCCACATTTAGAAAATTTGGCATACAATTTTTGGTGCCGAAGTACGCCAAGTACCGTCCTCAAATGATCTGCGTGCTCTTCTTCTGACCGAGAATAGACCAGAATATCATCGATAAATACAATCACGAACATATCTAAGAACGGTTTGAATACCCGATTCATCGGAGTCCATAAATACGGGTAGGCATTGAGTCGACCCAAAAGACATCACTACGAATTCATAATGCCCATATCGGGTCTGAATCTTTTGTCTTAGAAATATCCGCCTCTCGTACCCGCATACGGTGATAGCACGACCGCGAGTCTATCTTCGAAAAACACCTGCGATGTTGCTGCTTCCGCTCCTCTAAACCCTGAGCATATGCCTGGATGATGTTCGGCCAAAAATGCATAAATTTACCATTTATTGTCTCACATTCTAGTACTTTTAATCATCTTTTGAGTATTAATTTTATTGATTTGTGTTTAATGTTATATTTTATTGTGGAGGAATAAAGCGGCACAAAATTGAAGAGATTTGGAGCAAATTGAATAAAGCGCGGAAGATAAAGGAAAATTAAAAATAAAAAGAAGGAAGGATGACAAGTGGCAGACCTCATGATGGCCTAATCATTAGCTATTTATGGTGTAATGATTGGCAATTAATAAGGAAAAAAGAAGCAACCAACAGTGAACACGCGAATTTTGTTTAAGCTTTGGCTAGTTCGACGCGTGAGCCATTTTTCAGAATCTAATTATTACCCAATTCATTTTGGACTCAGTTATTTTGTTTGGTATTTTTCCTACACCTATAAATATTCCATAAGACAGATTTTGACATAACTTTGGATAATTTGAAACCCAGAGTTCAAAACTTTGGACCTAGAGAGAGCTTGGAGCCACCGTGGAGGCCGTAGTTACAGGGTTTTACCTTCTCTTCTCTGTAGTACTAGTTTTAACGTATTTATTTAGATGATTTGTTGTTTTTCCTCCATGTCTATGTGGAGCTAAACTCTTTAGTTCTAGGGTTTTGGCTCAAACATGAAAGTTGACGTTTGATTATCGTTTGTGTCTATTGATTTTCCATCTTTGGGTTATTATTTTATTCTTGATCTTAATTGTTTGATTATTTGACGAAATAGTTAGACACTATCTGTGGCGTGTAAATTGAACTAGGGATTGGGAATTTGCATGCGTAATAAGAATAAATAGAGCATGTTCAATTAATCGTTTCGCTGATGAAGATAGGAATATACCCTTTAGGCTTGCTTAGTTGAATACGGAGAAGTAAATGCGTTCTTGTTACCTCTGGTGACCATAGGAATGTAGGCGTTATAGTAGCATCTACAGGCTTGTGAGCAACTCAGAAGATACTCATAAAGTTAAAATCAACCCGTCAACTAGTAACCCATAGGTAGAACGATTTGAAGACTCAACTGGATTGTTAGTGGTCTGTTACACCCCGTATCTTCGAAGAGCACTTATCAAATTTGAAACATAAGTACGTTGAGTTAGGGTTAAGTAAAACCACTTTGGAATATAAGGAACAAGAATTATTAAATATATTTAATGAATGAAGGATGCATATAAGGTATACCGGAAGTTTTATAAGGAAATGAGTGGAAGAAATGGAGTAGTACGACTTTGGAGAAAGGAGGGGTAAAGTTTCGTGTGAAGCTTTTGGTCCAACCTGAGGTAAGAATATCTCTTAGCATATGAAGTGTTTTAAGGTGTTTTAAAAGCCTAAAATAAAGTTCGTCGAGTCTAGTTTCCAACGCAACAAAACCGCTCATCGATAAGACATCGAAGTAGAGAATTATGGACATTACAAATTCGACTGACAAAGCAGAAACGCGTGCTACAGTACCGACTTGCTACAGTAAACTGCTACAGTGACGCCGACCCGAATTTGACCCCTATATAAAGGGTAATAACCCCCTTTATCATCAGATTTTGCATAGAAAATTCCAGAAAATTTGAAGAGGAAGTGAGGGAATCAAAAAGTGAGCAATTTTCAAGTAGCGGAGTAGTAGTTTGGGTCCGGACAACGCATGGGTGTGATTCTAGAATTGTTCTGCGGTGGATTTTAGCGTGAATTCAAGGTGGAATCTTGAAGATATTATCATTTGGACGGGAAAAAGGTATGAATCTTTCTCTTTTGGCATTATTTAAGGCTTATTTACGAAGATAAAGTCGTTAAATAATTGCATAGTAAGTTGGTTAGTCATGAAAGTTGGAAAATAGCGTGTGGGCTATTTTATGGCCATATTGGTGTTGGAAATGATGTTATTGATGTTGATATTGTTGTTGTTGCTGTTGGTTACTGGATTGTGATTTCGAGCTAGGCATATAAACAGGAAAGATGTTGCGCGAATTTTGACAGATTCTAAAGGAGTTTGGTTTAAGGACTTAAGTTAGGCATATGACGATAAGTTTAACGGTAGTATAATTTCTTCTGAGTGGAGAAAGGATGGGTAAAGTTTCGTGTGAAGATTTTGGTCCAACTTGAGGGAAGAATATCTCTCAGCATATGAAGTGTTTTAAGGTATTTCACAAGCCTAAAATGAAGTTCGTCGAGTCTAGTTTCTAACGCAACAAACTGCTCCTCGCTAGGACATCAGAGTAGAGAATTATGGACGTTACAAGTTCGGCTGACAAAGTAGAAACGCGTGCTACAGTACTGCTACAGTACAGACTTGCTACAGTAAAATGCTACAGCGACCCGACCCGAATTTGACCCCTATATAAAGGGTAATAACCCCCTTTATCATCAGATTTTACCTAGAAAATTCTAGAAAATTTGAAGAGGGAGTGAGGGAATCAAAAAGTGAGCAATTTTCAAGTAGCGGAGTAGTAGTTTGGGTTCGGACAACGCATGGGTGTGATTCTAGAATTGTT
>NW_026725962.1:0-91814 GCF_029784015.1 Lycium ferocissimum
ACCATCTGGATTTTTTATGGTCTTTCCATTTTTTTGAGGTTTTGGGGAGGTGAAAGACTCGATTGAAGGAGACAAAAATGGGTCATTAATGTAAGAATAGTGATATTTGTGAGTAAAAGAGCTGGATTGAGTCATGAATCTTGGGATATGTTGTGATTATGATTATGTTATAAATGACATTTGGAAATACGGGATAGACATTGTATATGAGTGACCATAATAGTGTGCTATGACCATGGATATGGACGATTAAAGTAAACGGGAAATATGGATAATGTAGGTGAATAAAGACTATTGAAAACATGTTGTGAATGTTATTATCGATGGTTGGGATTTGATATATGATATTAGCAAGAAGTCCTATAAATAAAGTGAGATGTCATTCAATTTTCTCTAGTCAGCCAAGTATGCTAAGCTATCGATTTTCTAATGTTAATATAACTCTAACGGAGGTAGAAACGCGAGTATCACGAGAACGTTCAAGCGATAGTAACAGTGAACAAAAGTGTATGTAAGGCTAACCCTTCTTTCGATAAGGTACGGTTCTTCGTCATATATATATTCTTTCATCGGCCCCTATGATGTCCTCCAAATGATTCTATCTTTAAAGCTTCGGGTGAAGCGCACGATTCTCGTCGTGTTACGATTCTATGAAATTCCTTATACGACGAGTGATCCCTCTAAGGATGTATGGTAATAAAACGACGATAGTAATGCGTCAAGATGCCTACGAGCTTTTATACATATATATGTTTATGTATGACTATTATGTAACCCCCGAGCTTATATGGCCGTGCATGATATGTACATTGCGCGCGCAACAGCATTGGCACGATAACCCCGAGCCCCCGTGTGTGCATGTATAATCCCCAGCCTTGCCGCGACCGGTATAAAACACCGATCCTTCATGATCGGGTATGCTATGAATATGAATATGTAAATGAATATGAATACGACATGAATATGAATATGTAAATGAATATGAATACGATTATGAATACGAATACGGGTATGAAAAAACGAGTACGGGACACGAATACGGATACGGATGAATGCGTATGCACAATCACGCATTA
Organism: Lycium ferocissimum; assembly: GCF_029784015.1. NCBI lineage: Eukaryota > Viridiplantae > Streptophyta > Magnoliopsida > Solanales > Solanaceae > Lycium > Lycium ferocissimum. The sequence goes on from NW_026725962.1 coordinate 1,077, forward strand.
GAAATGGAAGCGTCCCCTATGAAAAGCAAGTAAGTGTTTATGACGATGGTTCTACTACCTCCCATCTTATGCTATTTCTTATGTTGTTTATTATGCTTCTATAAAGACGTATTGATCATGCTTACATACTCGCACATTCTTCGACCGACGTCCTTTTGTTTGTGGACGCCGCGTCACGCCCCGCAGCGGCCAGCATGAAGCGGATCTATAGCTTTATTACTCGTGACTACGTAGTGGAGCTCCATTTCTCTGAGTTACGCCTTTTGGTACCTATTCTTTGTGTACATACTTACGGGCATCATGGTCCTTGTTACACCTCGGAAAATTTTTCGTTGATGCACAGTTGAATAGGCCAAGAAGAGCACGAAGTATGTGGTGTTTCGATAAGTAAGAAATAACATTTGATGATTCTAAATAAGATTTCAAAGACATTTGAAGTAGGAGACGAAAGTTGCTAAGGAAAGCAAGGTATGTGTCATGTGTCGGGCAAGATTTACGAGTACCGAATTAATGATGACTTAATGAAGTTTGGAGAAGAGTTATAATGTCCCGTCGATTTTTAATGAAGTGTTAAATAAGTGTTAAGAAGGTTCCATAAGGATTTAAGAACAAACAAATAAAGGAATTGAGTTTATGGGAACTTTGGTAAAACTTGGCAAAAATTTTCGGACAAAATTTTGGTCCACATTGGTGGGGGAATATCTCCTAGAATATGAGGAGTTTTCGTGTATTTCTTTTTTCCAAATTGAATTTCATCGAATCTAGTTTCCAACGCAACAAACCTCTCATCAATGTGACATCCTGAGTAAAATGTTATGGCCATTCTACGACGGACCGCTCCGGAAAGAGAAATCCTACGACCATTTGACGCCACATAGATTTTTTGACGGCCGTGGGAAATTCTGTCCGTCAAATTGGCTCACGTCAAATAATGGTCACGGTGACTCATTTTTTGACTGGCAATTCTACGTACCATTTTGACGGTCCGTAGGAATTTATACGGCCCGTCAAAATGGGCGCAGAATTGCCCGATGGATCAGATTTTTAAGTCATTAAAAGGAGACCCACATTCAATTATTTCATTTCATTCTCATTCCACACAAAGTCAAGAACTCTCTAGAATATTCTCCACTCTTCACACACAAGAAATCAAAGGAAATCAAAGATCAATACCAAAAAATCAAGTGAATCAAGTGTAAGAAATTCATTAAAGTCATCTAAGCCAAGAAATTCCAAGAGAAGTGAACTAGGGTTTTGGTGCAAAAGGTGTATTCCCATTCAAGGATTATTCCTCCATCATCTAAGGTGAGTTTCATGATCTTTCCATGTTGTTTGAAGTATTGATAGGTTGAAACACTTGGATTGTAGAAGAGTATAGAAAATGGGTCATAAATGTATGAATAGTATCCTTGTTGAGTAGTGGTTAGGAATGAATCATAAAAATGGATATGTTGTGATTTTAGGAAGATTATAAATGACATTTATAACATGGAATAAGTATTGTATGAGAAAGAACGCGATAATGGACTTTGGTCATGATTATAGAGATTTGGAGTGAAATTGTGAAATGCGGGCAATGTAACCAAATGATGCTTATTGTTTATGATATCATGATTGTTGTTATGAATGTTGGGAGTTGATATGGAATATGGAGGAAAGTAGTATAAACAAAGGAAATGCTGCCCAATTTTCTCTAACTTTAGTAAGTGCGTTCTTATGATTGTGTAGCTAATGTCAATACGAATCCTCTTGAAGGTAGAGCGTGTGCATTAAAGGAGAACGAGCAAGCGATAAAATAGTTAAACGAGAAAGGTATGTAAGGCTAGTCCCTTCTTTCTAAGGCATGACTCTATGGTATGAACTCTCCTATCTTTCTATGACTTCTCTACACATATGTATGTATTGGGAATTACGAGTCTACGTCATAAAGAACTCGCATGAGAGGGAGCTAGGAGGTATGTTATAAATGTGATGATGAGCCCAAGTCTAGAGATCCTAAAACTTATGATACAAGATTTCTACAAAGTTAATAACCTTTATACGATTCCTTGCTATTATTCATTGTTGATAGACCCATCATATGATGCGTCTCTTTCCTTCCAAGGCATGATTTTCCCCCTCCATGAATCTCCTAAATTCCGAAGAACTAAGAGCCCACATTCATGAATAGCCATACGAGAGAAAGATAAGAGATATATTATGAATATAATAAACGATACGAGTTCATGACTAGCAAGGAGCTACACATGTATAAGATAAAGATGAAAGATAAGTCAAGTATGATAATTGATGATGATAAGTTAAATCTAAAGAAGTTATAGCCCATGACATGATGTTCCTATAAAGCTAATGATGTTATCATTAATCTACTGATGTTGATCATTATATACACTCACCTTATGCTTGTTCCTTGAGTGAGAGCGTAAGTGCTTATGAATGAGCCATAATGAAATCGGGGGTCCACGACCTTATGTCACCCCGATAAAGTACGATTATCTACGAGTTTCTATGCATGCATTATTATGATGAGTTATGATAAGCATACTACGATGAGTATATTGTGATGAGCATATTATTATGAGGATATGATGATATTACACCGCGCCTATATGGCCGGCAAATACCGTAAGGGGGCGCTATACACCATGGCCAAAGGGCATGGGCAAGACCACTAGGTGGGCGGATGCGATGGTACCTTTGGATGCGGGAGGCTCTGGACACGGGCTATTGTTATTGATTATCACACCGTACTATATGGTCGGGCGGCTTATATATTTATGCATATATGACATGACGATGAGTATGAGAGTAAGCCAGCTTGCATTATTTCTTTTATGATTAAATCAGTCACAGATTTCTCCTCATCTTATTGATGTTTCAATATTGTTTATGCCTTACATACTCAGTACAATATTCGTACTGACGTCCGTTTTCTTTGGACGTTGTGTTCATGCCCACAAGTAGACAGGGAGACGATCCAGACTCATAGGAGCCACTAGCTGATTGAGAGCACTCCACTTTTCCGGAGGTGCCATTGATTATTCTTTTGGTATATATATGTATATATTTTGGGCACGACGGGGTCCTGTCCCGTCCATATGTCTAGTACTCTAGTAGAGGCTCGTAGATACACAGTGTGGGTATTATGGTCTCACAGTCCTTATGTATATGCATGTATATATTATTTTGATAACTGAAGGGCTTACGTTCATAAAAGTAAATATGTTTCATATGATGATAGTTCTTTTATGATTATAAGTATATATATTGTGAATGAGTGCGGATAAGTAACGTAATGAGCGGTGTTCGGTTAGCCCGCGGATGCCGTGGCGCCGGTCGTAATGGGTCGTGATGGCGGTATCGTAGCAGCTCGATCCTAGAAGTGTCTCATTAGCCGTGTCAGAAACCAGTAGAGTCTTGTTTATGGTGTGTTGCGCGCGCCACGCTAATAAACAAGAGGCTACAAGGCATTTAGGAAAAATGACCATCTTTTCTTACAGATCGTGTGATAGAGCCAAGTTATAAGATTTTCCTCTCCTCAATGGTGCGTTTATGATTTCGATACAAAGTCGATGAAAGGAAAAGCTACCACGGCCCCGGAGGCAACGCAGTGATTCTTTGGCCGGGGGGGAACAGGGGCCATCTACGGATGTGGGGGGAGAGTGAACCCCAAAACAAGGCCCTATCTCGATTTCGCACTCCCGCCCACTCTTAGAGGATCGGAGGAAGCCCCCCCCCCCCGCACCCCGGTCCCTCCTCCGGTACACCCGAGCCAAGAGATGAGACGAGCCATTTTTCTGGTCGACTCGTTAGTAGCCGCTCAAGCTCGGTAGCGGGATGTGGGCCACGGTAACGGTGGGTCGGAGAAAAGAGTTAATTCTTGGGAATTTGACCATGAATTTAGGGGCGCTCCGAGACAAAGAATTCTCCGAGCACTCGGTTCGCTCGACAACTAGCACTCCTCCACAGTTTCTTGGACCCAGGTGTGATGGATCTACTGATTCTAGGCTGCCCCAGAGTCCCAGGGTTCCTAATTCTCGGGTTAGGGGTGATTCAACCCGGATAAGATCGTCCTTACCGCGATGTAGTCTATGCAGGAAGTTACATTGGGGGCAGTGCCGCTTGGTTTTGGATGTTTGCTACATCTGTGGCCAGTCAGGTCATATTATGAGAGAGTGCCCATTTTGAGGCGGTAGGCGTGCGGTTCAACCCACGGGGTCTACAGCTGGTTCTTCGTCATCCATGCGCCCTCCGGGGCAAGACTCTCAGATGCCAGCAGGTCAGGGTAGGGGCAGGAGGAGAGCACTTAGTTCGAGTGGATCCCAGCGTCATAATTATGCATTGGCCGGGCGGCACGGAATCCGAGTATCCCTCCGATATTGACCCAGGTATATTTTCATTAATCTCTTATGGTATGTATGCACCGATCGATTCGGGTCCTACGCTGTCATATATTACTCCTGGTGTGATGATTGTGTTGAGGTGAGAAATCTGAGCCAACCCAACAATTTGAGATGACAATAATTGCTAGTGACCTAGTGATAGCTAGAATCGTGATTTACAAGTAAGTTGATTGGAGGTGTGTGTCATATAATAATATGTGTATGAATATATATATAATGGAATCCTAGACCGAGTGTGCAGGCACAACTTATGAGACAAGCTCCATTATTTATATCCTTTAATGGTAAGTGATCTTATGTTGCCGAGTTGCGTATTATGTGTGTCCCGATACATGCCCTATTAAGGCATGGGACGTGTTTTTATTAGGCTATGTGTAGGTTTGGGATTGTTATGTTACAAGAGAAACCCTGCCAAAATTCTCCTTAGAGTCTAAAAGAAGTTGCGGGAACCATAGACAGAATTGTTGTGAAGAGGAGAGAAGGCCAGCAAATGAGTGATTGAGAACGGAGTGTATAAAGGTGATATATTTTAAAGGACAAAGCGGTACTGAGTTAAGGATAGGATTCCTTGTGCGAGGAATAAAGGACTGATTATAAAATGGGAGGTAATAAGATAAGTTGAGAAGGAAAGAATGTAGAGGATTGAGTACGGATATAGAAGGAAGAGGAAATTTACGTAGCATGCGTGCTTAAGAAATAGTCGTACTATGAGAAAAGGAAGATGCATCTCCTATGAATATCCTCCACTAAGAGGGAACGAGTAATATATATAAAAGAATAAGTTGGAGAAAAAAAATATGGCCATGAATTACGAGTTTACCGTACGATGATAAAGTGATTAAGTAAGGCTATTAGTAATGACAAATACGACATGATTATGATTGTTTTTGGAATCAACGTTGAGTGCAACACGAGAGTGAAAGAGTATGAGGCATTAAAGGGTGTTAGTGGTACAGGAGACTTAAATCCTTGAAAACAAAAATGGCGGGTTTAAGGGAAAATGCATTTACGATTGCTATAGGTCGAGCATAGGAAGGAGAGGAATAATTCAAAATGGGAAGAAAGGGAAAAGATGATGCTATAAGTGAACTTTAGGTATCGAAGAAAGCTAAGTGACATTGCGTGGATGGTATGGGTAACTAGACATACTACTATTGTGAGCATTCCCATGGGACAAAAGTTGTTAATTGGAGTGAATCTAGACATTGACTCATAACTACCAGATGAGCTAAGTGAAATACGTCCTTGTGCCTGGATTATGCCGTTGTAGTACTTGATTACTAAACTATAAGACGAGTATGTTAAGCCCTCACACGTGAATTATCGTAGCTATAAATCATGGGAAACGGCATGAATAAGATGTAGTATAGTGTGGATATCAGAATTAAAGGTTTGAAGGTGAGGCAATGGATTTAAGAATGGTGCAGGCAAAACCCTTTAAGGGGGGAAGTGAGTAAAGAGAACACAAGTATTGAGATTGAACGATAGACCCTAAGATGTAACAGATAGATGTAATGAACGACGATAGCAATGATGTTAAAGATGCCTATGATCTTATATGTATATGTGCCTATGTATTACACTGGACCTTCGTGGTCGGGTATGTCATGTAAACACTATGTATGTGAAATCAATAAGGGTACGAATATGCTAAGCATATGTAATATATGTGATATGTATATAATATGAATATGAGTACAAATGGGTTACGCATATGGAAATGCTATGAAAATGAATACGTAAATGAACGCGAGTATGAATGGAAATACGACTACGAATATGAATATGTATACGGATATGGATACAAGTATATGTATAGCTGTGTATGCGCACAAATCAACTAAGAATGATTATGTGATTTGCACGTAATTTTTACGTCGCCAATGAAACCAAGTGGGATAGATTTTGACGAGACTTGGAGCTTCAAATGAAAATTTGGGTATTCTTAGAAGTGTCACCAACGAAGAGCGTTAGGAGATTGTGCGCAAAGTAGGCAAAGTGGTTGATGAATTAAATCTACCTCTTAATTTGGAGTCAGTTCACTCAACTTTTCGTGTCTCGATGCTCCGTAAAAATGTTGGAGATCCTACTAGGATCGTGCCAGTAAATGATATTCAAATAATAGAAAAGTTGACTTATGGAGAAGTACCCATTGCCATATTAGATAGGCAAGTACGGAGGCTTCGAAATAAAGAAGTGGTCTCAGTTGAGGTCTTATGGAAAGATAACAACCGAGAAGAAATGACTTGGGAGGCGGAAGAGAAAATGAAATCTACATGTCCGCATTTAATTCAAATTTCCGGAAGAAATTCAAAATGAGACGTCAAGATTATGAGGTATGTATGTTTTCTTTTTATGCGTATGGGTCGTGTGTGGCCAATTTATATTGCTATTGAGTTATGGCCTTGTGAGGCATGTTTATTATGGGTTGTTGTAACAGGGTGGTAGTGCTATATTACAAGGGAAACTCTGGCGAAATTTTCGTAGAATTCCCAAGTGCTTAACATTCGAGGACGAATGTTCTTAAGGGGGGAAGAATGTTACACCTCGAAAAAAATTTCGTTGATGCACAGTGAATAGGCGAATGAAGAGCACGAAGTATATGGTGTTTCAATAAGTAAGAAATAACATTTGATGATTCTAAATAAGATTTCAAAGACATTTGAAGTAGGAGACGAAAGTTGCCAAGGAAAGCAAGGTATATGTCATGAGTCGGGCAAGATTTACGAGTATCGAATTAATGATGACTTAATGAAGTTTGGAGAAGAGTTATAATGTCCCTTGGATTGTTAATGAAGTGTTAAATAAGTGTTAAGAAGGTTCCATAAGGATTTAAGAACAAACAAATAAAGGAATTGAGTTTCTGGGAACTTTGGTAAAACTTGGTAAAAATTTTCGGACAAAATTTTGTTCCACATTGGTGGGGGCATATCTCCTAGAATATGAGGAGTTTTAGTGTGTTTCTTTTTTCCAAATTGAATTTCATCAAGTCTAGTTTCCAACGCAACAAACCGCTCGTCAATGTGACATCTGAATAAAAGTTATGGCCATTCTACGACAGACTGTCTGAGGAGAGAAATCCTACGGACCATTTGACGCCCCGTAGAATTTTTGACGGCCCGTAGGAAATTCTACGGTCCGTCAAATTGGCTCAGCCCAGCTTCAAATGGTCACAAAGGACTCATTTTTGATCGGGCAATTCTACGGACATTTTGACGCGTCCGTAGGAATATATACGCCCGTCAAAACGAGCGCTTAATGCCCGATGCATCGCATTTTTAAGTCATTAAAAGGAGACCCACATTCAATTATTTCATTTCATTCTCATTCCACACAAAGTCAAGAACTCTCTAGAATATTCTCCACTCTTCACACACAAGAAATCAAAGGAAATCAATGATCAATACCAAGAAATCAAGTGTAAGAAATTCATTAAGTCATCTAAGCCAAGAAATTCCAAGAGAAGTGAACTAGGGTTTTGGTGCAAAAGGTGTATTTCCATTCAAGGCTTATTCCTCCATCATCTAAGGTGAGTTTCATGATCTTTCCATGCTGTTTGAAGTATTGATAGGTTGAAACACTTGGATTGTAGAAGAGTATAGAAAATGGGTCATAAATGTATGAATAGTATCCTTGTTGAGTAGTGGTTTGGAATGAATCATAAAAATGGATATGTTGTGACTGTAGGAGGATTATAAATGACATTTAGAATATGGAATAAGTATTGTATGATAAAGAACGCGATAATGGACTTTGGTCATGATTATGGAGATTTGGAGTGAAATTGTGAAATGCGGGCAATGTAACCAAATGATGCTTATTGTTTATGATATCATGATTGTTGTTATGAATGTTGGGAGTTGATATGGAATATGGAGGAAAGTAGTATAAACAAAGGAAATGTTGCCCAATTTTCTCTAATTTTAGTAAGTACGTTCTTATGATTATGTAGCTAATGTCAATATGAATCCTCTTGAAGGTAGAGCGTGTGCATTAAAGGAGAACGAGCAAGCGATAAAATAGTTAAACGACAAAGGTATGTAAGGCTAGTCCCTTCTTTCTAAGGCATGACTCTATGGTATGAACCCTCCTATCTTTCTATGACTTCTCTACACATATGTATGTATTGGGAATGATGAGTCTACGTCATATAAAGAACTCGATGAGAGGGAGCTAGGAGGTATGTTATAAATGTGATGATGAGCCCAAGTCTAGAGATCCTAAAACTTATGATACAAGATTTCTACAAAGTTAATGACCTTTATACGATTCCTTGCTATTATTCATTCTTGATAGACCCATCATATGATGTTCGTCTCTTTCCTTCCAAGGCCTGATTTTCCCCCTCCATGAATCTCCTAAATTCCGAAGAACTAAGAGCCAACGTTCATGAATAGCCATACGAGAGAAAGATAAGAGATATATTATGAGCGCGACAAAAATGACGATGAGTCCATGACTATAAGGAGCTACACATGTATAAGATAAAGAAGAAATATAAGGCAAGTATGATAATTGATGATGATAAGTTAATTATAAAGAAGTTATAGCCCATGACATGATGTTCCTATAAAGCTAATGCTGTTATCATTAATCTATTGATGTTGATAATTATATACACTCAGCTTATGCTTGTTCCTTCAAGGTGAGGCAGAATGCTTATGAATGCGCCATAATGAAATCGGGGGTCCATGACCTTATGTCACCCCGATAAAGTATGTTATCTATGAGTTTCTATGCATGCATTATGATGAGTTATGATAAGCATACTACGATGAGTATATTGTGATGAGCATATTATTATGAGCATATGATGATATTACACCGCACCTATATGGCCGGGCAGTCACCGCCAAGGCGATACACCATGGCCAAATGGCATGCGACCACTAGTGGGCGGCATGCAGATGGTAGCCCGGACGAGGAGGCTCGGACGCGGGCTATTGTTATTGATTATCACACCGTACCTATATGGTTTGCAAAATTTATATATATTTATGCATATATGACATGACGATAAGTATGAGAGTAAGCCAGCTTGCATTATTTCTTTTATGATTAAATCAGTCACAGATTGCTCCTCATTTGATGCCTCCTCATCTTATTGACGTTTCATTATTGTTTATGCCTTACATACTCGCATACAATATTCGTACCGACGTCCGTTTTCTTTGGACGCTCGTGTTCATGCCCATGGTGTAGACAGGAGGCAATCAAGACTCATAGGAGCCACTAGTCGATCGAGAGCACTCCACTTTTCCGGAGGTGCCATTGATTATTCTTTTGGCATATATATGTATATATTTTGGGCACGACGGGGTCCTGTCCCGTCCATATATCTAGTACTCTAGTAGAGGTTCGTAGATACGCAATGTGGGTATTATGGTCTCACAGTCCTTATGTATATGCATGTATATATTATTTTGATAGCCGAAGGGCTTACGTTCATAAAAGTAAATATGTTTCATATGATGATAGTTCTTTTATGATTATAAGTATATATATTATGAATGAGAGCAAGATAAGTAACGAGAATGAGAGGTGTTCGGTGGTTAGCCCCGGATACCCGTCATGGCCCGTAGTCGGGTCGTGACAGTCCTGTCCCACCTATATGATATGACATACTATCCTTAGAGGCTCGTAGACATGTATATATATAGTTAGATGTATTTGGCCTTGTCGGCCTATATTTTGAATATCATTTTGTTAGCCTCATTACTTATGTACATTGTTGTGGGCATAGTTGTTGATGGTAATATAAATGTGTTGTTGCCCAAAGGAAATAGTATGAATGATGGATAGAAAGTGTGATTTAGCTATGTGGCTTACCTAGATGTAATGTGAATGTATGATAAGAGGTGCCCAGGTAGGTTAGCACCGCGTACCCGTTATGGCCCTCCGGTTGGGTCGTGACACATGGATTTTCATCATTTCGGCCGCCTTTTGCTTTGCATCTAAAATCACAACAACATCACTAGCCAAAAGGGTTAAGGTTAAAGGAATCAAAGGATTAAAACCATAACATACTTCAAATGGGGTCATGCCAATAGAGGAATTGAGGGACCGATTATAAGAAAACTCAATCAAAGGTAAACGGTCCTCCCAAGAAGTGGGCTTTCCTCTAATCATACATCTAAGCATACTCCCTAGAGTCCTATTCACTACTTTGGTTTGACCATCCGTTTGAGGGTGGCAAGAAGTAGAGAACATGAGCTTGGTAGCAAGTGTACCCTAAAGACTCTTCCAAAAGTGACTAAGAAACTTGGAATCCCTATCACTAACAATAGTGCGGGGTCTCCATGCAACTTTAGAACATGATTCACAAACAAGGATGCTACATGGGATGCATCATCTCATTTATGGCATGGTATAAAATAAGAAATTTTTGAGAACGTATCTACCACAACAAAAATGCTATCATAACCCCTTTTGGTTCTTGAAAGACCCAACACAAAATCCATAGAAATGTCTATCCAAGGACCAATAGGAGTAGGAAGGGAAGTATACTTACCTTAGGGAAGTATACATACCTTGGGGCCGAGTCTTGGACTTGGCTTGCTTGCATTCCAAACATTGACCACATTGCTTTTCAACATCAAGTCGCATCTTGGGCCAATAGAATTGCTCACCCAAAATATCAAGGGTCTTGGCCACTCCAAAATGGCCCGTCATTCCACCACTATATGCTTCCTTGATGAACAACTCTCTCCATGAGCTCATTGGGACACAAACTTTACCATCCTTGAATAGGAACCCATCAACAAGTTGGAACCTATCAACCCTCCTCCCTTGGGTCAACTCCTCACAAATTGCCTTAAAGTCGGGATCTTGAGAATAGAATCCTATAAGGCTTTCAAATTCCATCATTCTAGAAGTCATAGTGTTTAGCAAGACATACCTTCTAGATAATGTATCCGCCACCACATTGTCCTTCCCCCTTTATGCAATAGATCACATAAGGGAAAGCTTCAATCAATTCTACCCATTTCGCATGTCTCTTGTTGAGCTTGGATTGGCTCTTCAAATGTTTCAAGGATTCATGATCCGATCGTATCACAAACTCCTTATGCCACAAATAATGTTGCCAATGGGTCAAGACCCTCACAAGTGCATACAACTCCTTGTCATAAGTAGAGTAGTTCAATGACGCCCCTTTTAGCTTTTCACTAAAGTAAGCCAATGGCTTGCCCTTACATCAATACTATCACACCCTATTTTCTGTTAGGGCGTGATGGGCACCCGACCCTTATCTAGGGCCGAGCGAACCCGCTGACTCTCGTAATACTCATAATCATGCTAGCCCTCAAATCATGACCCAAATACATAATGAAAGTTTTTTGAAAAACAATATGCTTTTTACCTTTCTCGAATCAAATGAAATCTGCAACATATGAAACTTATTATACAATGCATAATAATACATCGGCTTACATAGCCGCTTACATAACTGACATCTTATACCCACGACACTCGCCAATCCCGCTTGAACGTCTTCTACTAATATCTTCAGCTCACCTGGGTGTACCTGCGTGGCATGAAACGCAGCCCCCGAAGAAAGGGGGGGTCAGTACGGAATATGTACTGAGTATGTAAAGCATGAAATACCGTAACAGGATCATACTGACATAAGGAGTGCAGAAAATCATAAGGCTTGCCTTTGGGACATAAATCATGCATATCAATATCATGTCAAATTCATTATGGAACTTAGAAACATAAGTGAAAAAAAAATCATTGTACATATATATATATATATATATATATATATATATATATATATATATATATATATATATATATATATATATATAACGTGCCCCGGCCCTCTAGTGAGGGACGCGGTAAGTAAAATCATCGATTTATATACATATAACGTGCCTCGGCCCTCTAGCGAGGGACGCGGTGAATGAGATCATCATATGCCATCCTGGCCACCTCCCCCATATCATCATATCATCATATATATATATATATATATAACGTGCCCCGGCCCTCTAGTGAGGGATGCGGTGAATAATGCAATGGAATTGCACGAATACATGCCCTGGCCCGGACGCGGGAAGGACACATCGAGCTTTGCACGAGCAAGAGTAGTGAGAAACCATATGCACATAAATCATCATAACAGACTCAATGAATACATAAGTAGTCAACGCTCGAGAGTTAAAACAGAAATCGTGTTAAGTTCTTTCAAAAACAAGTCATTAGGACTAGACAACGGAAAATCTCGGGGACCATGGATATGCGCATCAACCAATGGGCCCGCCCATGAAAGCTTACGTCATTATACGTTACAAAACTTTCTAGGAACGTTTCAAAGCAATCCGGTTCTATCTACAAAAGTTACGGACATTTCTAGACATAGGATCTTTTGGAAACAAAACCGTTTAGACAACATTTTAAATTCAATCTTATCAAAGACATAAAGACCATGACATGACCATATTAAGGATACTAACCTCGATAAGCAAGTATGAATCATAAACAAGCTCGGGATTCAAGAGTGGAGTTATCTCGAAGCTCGTGTCATAGCCTAATTACAACTAGGACATGCCAAAAGAAAGAGATTAGGTACCAAACATTAGCCTTAAGCATCGAAGAATCCAATTCCAAGCCATTACTTTTTCTACAGAAATTTGGGCAGCATCTCCCCTATAAATTCATCAACCCCGAGAATTCAACTCGGCCAAATTCATCAACAACCATACCAACAACATACTAGCAACATCAATAATCAATTCTAAACGTATTCTAACATTAGCAACCCTTCACTACATAATTCAACGACATACATTATATTCAATTCAACCACTTACATTCAAACCAATATTCATGCTCATACGTTCAATTACTAATCCGAAACCATTCAAACAATATTCAAGAACACTTTAAACAATTCGCACCATATCTCAAGCAATCCTTCCAATATACCAAGCCACCCGAAACCACTAATTTCCACAGGGACAACAACAACACATTTCGTTCTTCCAAATTCATCGACAACACCAACAATCCACACACTAACAACATTATTACCATAAATACGAGGAGGCATATTTGATTCACATTAGCTAGCAAAACAGCCCGCACACGATTGTAACTTCAATTTGAATCATTGAACTTTCATTTACATCATAGAATCCGCAACACAACATCTCACACATACTAAATAAAATTAGTTCTTCACTTCTACATAACACTACATACATGCACGGCCAAAATCTCATGTTCACGGTTCAACATCAACATATAATGTTTCATGATTTTCATCCATTTCTACATATCACAACATGCATAAAAGCCTCTAAAACATGTAAAGAAGATTAAACCTCACCTTTTTCCATTCAACTCCTCCACACGACTAGGATGTGTTTTGCTAAAACGAATGGTCTTCTTACTCCAACGACTACTCCACGTTATAGAGAACCCTCCAATGGGTAGAGAAACTAGAAGAAAATATTTTTTCTCACTATTTTTCTTGGCCTTCGATTTTACTCACATGGCCGAATGGTGCCTTCTCTTTTTCTCTCCATTTTTCTTGAACTTTCTAAGTGTAGAGATGATGAATTATGATTTAATGAATCACCTTTCATACACTTATATTAATCATCCATGTGGCCTATGGCCCACACTAATTCACATGGCCACTTAGGCCCTTTCATAAACTATTATTTTCACTTCTAGTCCCTACACATATAAGATGAACACATGTACTCCTCATAGTTTTAAGCTAATCAAATTTAGCCAAACAAGGGGGCAGAGGGTCCCACACCTCACGGCCATATATGGCTACTCCATGAAAAATAATCAACTTTTCATAATTCACTTTTAACCTCAAACTTTCCTTAATATTCCATCCCAATAAAACCATAAGCGACTTATGCCTTACCACAAAGTCGGAAAATGGCCTTGTCCATAACTCGTCGCAACCAACTTAAAAATATTCCAACGTACAAAATGCGGGATATAACATCCTTCCCCCCTTTAGAACATTCGTCCTCGAATGTTCAATTAGTCGCATAGGGCCTTAAGGATCTCGGGTTTTCTTTACCACCATAGCATGCGATCTCATCTACCAATCATATTTCTCTTTCATCTCCTCCTCAGGTTCGCGAATCATTTTCTTTCTGTTATATCCCGTATTTTCGTGCATTGGAACAATCCGGATTAATTGTGATAAGTTAGGGACCAAACCATTTTGGGATGCAAAATCGAGACTTTGGACCTTTGATTTTATTTTGAGACATAAGTTGTGCATGAATTTGTTGGCTATGGAACAATTGGGAAAATTTGGGACCAAAATTGGAATTTACGAAAGTTGAAAATCATCCATTTTTCCATGTTGTAGTAATGTGGCTTGAAGAAGGCCCACACAAATTGTGGACAATTTTAATTGGTCCAACACTTGTGTGGGCCAAGGGACACTTGTACACTTCATATTATAAGCACAAAAGATGATCAACTACTTCATCCTTACTCATTTCAACACTTAGAAAAAAAAAAAGACCAAGAAGTGGAGAGAAAGTGAGGCTCTCGGCCAAGCCCCTAGAAATTGAAGTTCAATTCAAGCCCTTCCAAAAATATTTCCTTGGTATAAATCCACTAATTTGAGGTCCCTAAGTAGCGTGGAAGTGTTGTTCGGGTCATCCAACCGCTAGTTTTCATTATTGCAAACCCTAGCCTATTGGGAAGATTGAAGAAGAAAGGTAAGAACTAATTATGTTTTTTGTGTTATAAAGGTTGTATGCATGTTGTAGTATGTTAAAATGGAGGAAATTCATGAAATATAGTATGTTAGAGTTGAGGCCATTTTAGAGAGAGGTTTGGCCGTGTGAGGTGTGTGTGTGTTGTGTTGTATTGAAGTGATGAATTAAGTTCTATATAGTATGTTGATGGTTGTAGTGTGGAGAAATGAATGAGAATTACCCATATGTGCATGTTGGTATGTTGGCCGAAAATGGGTCACATTATATGACAATGAACGCATTAATATTGCTTATCGTTTAGTTGTTGTCGTTATGAATTCGGTGTCGACGATAATTGTTTAATGACTCAAATTGATGTTGTAATTGTTGCAGACTGATTCGGAGGTTATTGTACATTTAATGTAATTTGCATATTGATGAGAATAGCATTGTTAGAATGTGAATTGTGGATGCAAATCATGATTTGAAAATGAGGAATGTGTTAAAGTGAGGTTCTCGGGTTTGGGGACTGATTTCGGGTGGATTGGAACAATTGTTGGATTGTTGGAAATGTTGTATGAATTGCTTAGAATGTCTTTAAATGTTGTTGGTATAGGTTCGGGTTAGTATTTGAATGTATAAGCGTCGATGTTGGCTTGAAGGTAAGCCGTTGAATTGAATTTATGAATGTTGTTGAATGATGGAAACGAGAATTATTAATGTTATATTACCTTTCGGATTGATTATTGATGTTGCTAGGTTGGTTGTTGTTGTTGTTGATTTTGGCCGAGTTAAATTCTCGGGGTGGCCTATTTATTGTGGGAAATCTTCAAATTTCGTAGAATTTAGTGTTAGTTTGGAATTAAATGCCTAAACGTCCATAGCTAATGTTTGGCATATTATGACTTGTTTGTAGACCTTGGGCAGCCCGAGACGTAGGTTGGATTTATTTTGAGTTTGAGCTAGCGTTGGGTGCGTTCGAGGTATGTAAAGCTCCATTCTTTCTTCTTTGGTATGCCTTAGTTACAAATAGGCTATGACTCGAGCCTCGAGAAAATTCTATTCTCGCAATCCGAGCATGTTTATGACTCCTATTCGTTTCTTGGAAATTCGTATGTTAGTATGATGAAATATTGGCCTTTATGCCTTTGAAATATTTGATTTTCAACTTTTGTACAAAAAGTTTGGCTTTTAAAAGTTCCGTAACTACGAACGCCCGTATCTTTCACAGAAAGGCTCGGATTGCCTCGATATGCTCGTAGGTGATTGTATGATGTATGATAAGTATGTTTTTCATAGGCGGGCCCGACTCGGGTCAACACCCGTCCGTGGGCCCCGCGACTCTCCTTTTTGTAATTCTGATGACTTTTGACAAAATATGATATGACTAATAGCTCGATTTTAAGTATGATCATTTTACTTATCATTTGAGTCTATGATAATGATTTTATGCATATGGTTACTCATGACTCCGTTCGTGCATTCTGTTATATCTTTCGCCGAGTCCCGGACGTTCGTTGTCGTGCGCACTATGATATACTCCGGTGTTATCGTGTTTATGGTTCACCGAGATCCTCGCTCGAGGGCCGGGTTCCGCTATATTTGGTGTTATCTTGTGTATGGCGTTATCTTGTGTATGATATGTGACGGGATACGGAGATTTGAAACTTTTCGTGTTATCTTGTGTTATGGCGCCATCGACAGGCGGGCGACCATATCTCCTGTGCCCTATGCATGATTCGTATTTTTAAAGTAAACCTTTTGATATTTTGGAAATACATTTATTTTCTGTACCTCCATTTCGATTACGACTCAGATTTGTATACTACATTTTCTGCTTTGCATACTCAGTATATATTTCGTATTGACCCCCCTTCCTACGGGGGCTGCGTTCCATGCCCGCAGGTACAGACGTACAGTTTGGTGATCCACCTGTTTAGGATACCCTCTTCTGCTGATTGGAGTGCTCCCTTTATTCCGGAGCCACATTTTGGTATATATTCGTCCGTTGCATTTGTATATATTGGTTCAGTGGTACGGCGGGGCCCTGTCCCGTCATATGATTCTGTTTGTCTGTTTAGAGGTCTGTGGACATGTATGTGGGTTATGCCCATTCTGTACAGTTTTATTTGTATGTTATACGTTCTGGGCGATCCCATTCGCCGTGGCAGCCTCGTCGGCTTGCATTTGTATATGTTTTAGGCCGTTGCGCCATTTGATAGCCTTGCCGGCTTTTGATATATATATGGTTGTGTTTGCGATGTGTTTGAGACAGTTTGATATAATCTGAGACAGCATTTGACATTTGTATACGTATAAGCCATCCGTATGTGATTCTGTTTGATAAGTGTGTTTGGGTGCCCAGCTCGGGCACTAGTCACGGCCTACCGGGTTGGGTCGTGACAGAAGTGGTATCAGAGCGGTTCATCCTCGGAATGTCTACAGACCGTGTCCAGTAGAGTCTTGTACATCATAGAATCCGCAACACAACATCTCAAGCATACTAAATAAAATTAGTTCTTCACTTTTACATAACACTACATACATGCACAGCCAAAATCCCATGTTCACGGTTCAACATCAACATTTAATGTTTCATGATTTCCATCCATTTCTACATATCACAGCATGCATAAACACCTCTAGAACATGTAAAGAAGATTAAACCTCACCTTTTTCCATTCAACTCCTCCACACGGCTAGGATGTGTTTTGCTAAAACGAATGGTCTTCTTACTCCAACGACTACTCCACGTTATAGAGAACCCTCCAATGGGTAGAGAAACTAGAAGAAAATATTTTTGCTCACTATTTTTCTTGGCCTTCGGTTTTACTCACATGGCCGAATGGTGCCTTCTCTTTTTCTCTCCATTTTTCTTGAACTTTCTAAGTGTAGAGATGATGAATTATGATTTAATGAATCACCTTTCATACACTTATATTAATCATCCATGTGGCCTATGGCCCACACTAATTGACATGGCCACTTAGGCCCTTTCATAAACTATTATTTTCACTTCTAGTCCCTACATATAAGATGAACACATGTACTCCTCATAGTTTTAAGCTAATCAAATTTAGCCAAACAAGGGGGGAGAGGGTCCCACACCTCACGGCCATATATGGCTACTCCATGAAAAATAATCAACTTTTCATAATTCACTTTTAACCTCAAACTTTCCTTAATATTCCATCCCAATAAAACCATAAGCGACTTATGCCTTACCACAAAGTTGGAAAATGGCCTTGTCCATAACTCGTTGCAACCAACTTAAAAATATTCCAACGTACAAAATGCGGGATATAACAAATACTCCACCTATGCCAACCCCGGAAGCATCACACTCAACTCCAAAAGTCTTCTCAAAATTAGGTAATTGCAACAATGGTGACGAACTCAACATGGATTTTAATTCTTGGAACGCCTTCTCTTGCTCATCTCTCCAAACAAAACTAACATCTTTCTTGATCAATTCGGTCAAGGGAGAGGCAATTGTACTAAACCCCCTTACGAACCTTCTATATAGACTTGCCAACCCATGAAAACTCCTCACATTGGTTGCATTTTTAGGAGTTGTCCAAGTTCTAATAGACTCCACTTTTTCTTCGTCAACCTCCACACCATTTGCACTCACCACAAAACACAAGAACACTACTTTATTAACACAAAAAGCACATTTCTTGATATTAGAAAACAACCTCTCACGTAACAAGACATCAAATACGTGCCTCAAATGGCCTACGTGCTCCTCAATTGATTTGCTATACACAAGGATGTCATCAAAATAAACAACCATAAACTTGTTGATAAAGTGTTTCAAGACATGGTTCATCAACCTCATAAATGTGCTAGGTGTATTGGTTAGTCCGAATGGCATGACAAGCCACTCATAGAGGCCAAAATTAGTTTTGAAGGCCGTTTTCCACTCATCACCGAGATTCATTCGGATTTGGTGATAGCCACTTCTAAGATCAATCTTTGAAAACACACTTGAGCCACAAAGCTCATCCAACATGTCATCAAGCCTTGGAATGGGATGGCGATACTTTACGGTGATTTTGTTGACGGCCCTAAAATCAATGCACATCCTCCAAGTGCCATCTTTCTTTGGAACAAGAATCATCGGAACGACACACGAGCTAAGACTCTCCTTCACTAGCCCCTTTTGAGAAGTTCATCCACTTGCCTTTGTAATTCTTTTATTTTCTCCGGGTTGCTCCTATAAGTCGGTTTGTTGGGAATTTGGGAACCCGGTACAAAGTCGATTTGGTGCTCAATACCTCTCAAGGGGGGTAAGCCATCGGGCATTTCCTCTTGGAACAAGGCTTCATATTCCTGCAAAAGAGAAGACATACTACTAGTCAAAGTGCTAGTAGCTTGGTTAGCATTTAAAAGAAGATCCTTATTGACAAGACACACCATGAAGTGTCTCTCGTCAACCACTTTTAAGCAATTACTTGGTTTGGCCAACAAACATTTCTTGGAACCATCTTGAGATGTTCCCTCTCCACTTATGACCAACAAAGTCTCCTTCTCACTCTTCTCCCTTTCTTCCCTTTGATACTTCTCCCGAAGCTCCCTCATCACTCTATAATCCTCACTCACTTGGTAAGGGGTTAGTGGATTAAGAATGTACTTCTTCCCTTTGACCACAAATGAGTACTTGTTAGTTTTCCCACTATGTTGGGTATCAACATCAAATTGCCAAGGTCTTCCAAGCAATAAATGGCAAGCTTACTTGGGTACCACATCACACAAAATCTCATCTTGGTACTTGCCAATGCTAAATTTTATAATGGCTTGCTTGTCGACCCTCATTTCACCACATTCATTAAACCATTGGAGTTTATAGGGATTAGTGTGCTTGCGGGTGGGAAATTTCATACTTTCAACTAAAAATTGGCTAACAGCATTCGTACAAATTCCACCATCAATGATTAAGGAGCACACCTTATCCACAATTTTGCAACGTGCATGAAACAAGTTCTCCCTTTGGTCACTCTCTTCCCTAGCTAGAGCCCCCATGGCTCTTCTAGCCATAATAGCATGATTCAAGGCTTTCTAATACCTTATTTCAACCTCTTCATCGGAATCACCCTCACACTAACTTCTTTCTCCCTCTTCTTTATGACCATCCCCGCCCTCATGTCCATCATCGATTCGATACCCATCCATCAGTATTGTGATAGTCCTCCGGTTAGGACACTCACTTACAATGTGCCCTCTCCCTCAGCACTTAAAGCATTGGATGGTAGAAGGTCGATTATAGTTGGTGTTAGAATTGTTACCTCCTTTAGCCTTGTCATCACCTTTGGCTTTGTAGTCGAATTTGGCTTGAGGTACTTGAGTGTTGCTCTTGGGCTTATCCCAAGTGGAAGTTTTCCACTTTTCTTTGCCTTTATTCCAAGTTAAAGACGATTTGATTTTGTCTTTGTAGGACCTCTTTCCTTTTAGATCCGCCTTAACCTTGAATGCATCATGGAATGCCTCTTCAAGACTATTATAGGTTTTGAGCCTTATTGGTTTAGAGATGTCCCGATTCAAGTTGGCTACAAACCTTATAATAGTGTACTCTTCATGCTCTTCTTTCGTGGACTTCATCCCCAAATCCTCAAACTCATCAAAGTACACTTCCATACTTTTCAACCCTTACTTCAACATGTACAACCTTTTGAGTGCATTTTGGTGATATGTGGGTGGAAGCCACCTTGTCTTCATGAGCACAATCAAGTCTTTCCAAGTTGGGAGATCATAGATGTGTTGTTGAGCTCTTTGTAACTTCTTGGATCCCCACCAAGTAGAAGCGTACCTCTCAAATTGAGTGAGGGCATACTTTTCCTTCAAGGCCTCGGACACATTGTTCGTGGGGAAGATGCGCTCACTTTGCAATTTCCATTCAAGGAACTCTTCCGGATTGCTACCTCCTTGGAACGTAGGAAGGTTCACCTTGACGGTGTTCAAATTCCGCTCATTATCTTGCCATCTTCCCCGGTCTTCATAACCTTGGGCCCTCCTTAAGTCTACATGACCTTGGAATCTAGGGTCATGGCCCGAAAACCTCTCAAAACCTCCTCTTCCTCCTCTCCCCCGGTTATTCATTCCTCCGCGCCTCCTTCCTTGCCGGTTATCATCCCACCACCTACCTTGTGGATAGTGATTATACTCCTCTTTATTCATGGGGTATTGGTAGTGGCGTTGGTATTGGTTTTAGTTAGGAAAGGGACCTTGTGTTTGGACTTGGGGTGGAGCTTGGGTTGTTTGTTGTAAGATTACTTGAGGGATTGCCTCATTCGAGTTGTGTTGGTAAACTTGGGGATAGGTTTGTCGATTGGTGTTTTGGAACGTGGAGTTTTGGGATGGGAAGTTGATTGTTTGGGGTGGTGGAGCTCTTTGGATGGAGGTGGTTGTGGTGTTGGGGTTGCACAAGGCATGTGCTTGCCCCGGGGTAATGGTTGGTGTAGTGTCTTGTGTTTTATCCTCATCACCTTCATTTTGAGAACGGGGAGTGCCCATTCTACTCGAACCCTCTATTTTAACTTTCTCAATACTCACCATCCGTTCATCCATACCCTTCAACCTCCCACTCACACCATTCATCTCTCCTCTCATCTCTTCCATACCCGCTTGCATGCCCGAGATTTGATTCATGATCATAGCCAATGAACTTGCTATGGATGACATATCTACTACCTCCTGCGTCCTATCACCTTGTTTAGACATGATGACCTGCAAAACTAGCAAACAAGATTAGCAATAAAAGCCTCACTTCACTCGTATTGAACTCTCAACCCTTACCACACTTGTGCTCTTTCGAAGTTGTTGACGAATCAATCGTCCAATCGAATTCACACGTTGCTTATCCTTTGTGGTAGAATGGATTCTTGTATAGATGAAAGACGGATGACTCAAAAGCAAAACAAACAAGAGCCAAAGAAGTTTCAACGAAATAAAACGAAGAAAAGCTTGAAAGAAATTAGCACGAAAGAAATGCGGACACAACAACTAATTAGCAACTAATAAGGTCAATTACTAGTTGTTAATTAGTCGTAAGAATCAAAGAAGGGAGATGAAGATGAAAGGAATCGAACGTGAATCACGATACAAGTTTATCTTAAATGTACGTCCAAGATCTTGCAATGTACGTCCAATTCTTTCAAGGGCGGACTGGATGTATGCCTTACACTCTTTGTACGCCCTTAGTAAGGTATCATGTACTTAATACGTACAACTTAGCAATTTCTTTTGGACAAATATAGCAATGTATGCCCAAGGGAACGGAAAGAATACGTCCCGTATTCTTAAGGACGTGAGAAATGTACGCCCTACTGCACCACAATACGGCCAACACAATGCAAAGTACGACCTGCAATACGGACAATGTATGCCCAAGGATGCGGGGAAAGTACGGGACGTACTTATATGTACGCCCAAGTACTTAGGCTGTACTTCTTTCGTATTGCTACCTTAACTCACTAGAAATTTTGGCCAATGTACGCCTACCAAGTATTGGACATTCTTAGGTGTACGCCCAACCTACTTGGACGTCCTTTGCTTGCTTATTTCTTTGTGCACGACTTTTTCTTGGATTTTGGGCCAAATCTCTTGGATCTGATGACGTTTTGGGGCCCACACAACCTAGGACTTTCATTTTACAGCCCAACAAACAAATTTTCTCTTGACTTGGAAATTTTTTTGGATCAAACCTTCCTTTTGGGTCTTCTTCTCAAGATGAAGATTTGAATGTCTTCAAGAACATGAAGAACATTCAAATTTCCAAGTACCTTAATTACAACTCCTTTTTACTCTAAATTTCAGATCTAAGCTCCTTATCACTTAGAGAACAAAGCCCAATATTCAATTTGCCTCAATTGCTTCTCAATCACTAAACCCACTTTTGAGTTCTTCAAGCTTTGATGAAGCCTCAATGGTGAAAACTTCAAAACTCACCCAAACAATTTCAAACTTCGGATTTAGAAGCTTTTCACCTCAATAAACTCAAATCTAACTTCAAAAACAACAAAATCAAACCACAAAACAATTTTTGATTTTTTTTTTTTTGAATTTTCAGATTTTGAGCCTAGGATTAGAAATTGTGGGAACAATCTCTTAGCCTATGCTCTGATACCAAATGATAAGATTCAACCTAAGAATACGCTAAGAATTAAACAAAATAAAGGAAACAAAAAGATAGAAGAAAAATTGGGGGTTAAGGATAATAGAGGATAGATACTTGACCCAATTAGTAATGAATCCTATAGGCAAATCTAAGTATATGAAACTTAGACCCTCCTATTGTGAATTCAACTAAAAGAACCTAAGCAATTTGAATCAATTAGAAGACTCAATTGGAAACCACAATTGAGTAATCTAGATGAATTCAATGGATAAGCAAATTCACTTTGCAACAATGAAATCACACTTAGTGTAGGTAACCTAACAATCTATCTATTAACTAAAATATCTCAATATTTGAGTTCACACAATATTTAAGCTAAGTCTTCCAAATGGATGAAAATAACTATTTATACTAATGCCTATTACACCAAAAGGCCCTAAAGTGGCTCTTTTGTAAAACTAACCACATGGGTCTTCAATTGCATCCAAAGCCTCATACCTTGCAATTATGACCTCTAATTGCCATTCTAACCCCATAACTTGCAATTATGACCTCCAATTGCAATCTTAGCCCCATAGTTGTACTTAGCCATTTTGAGCTTCTAGCCACTTTGCAACTCTTCCAATGCCAACTCCCAAACGTTGTAAATTTGCGAAGTCTTCTCTCCAATCTCCTCCAAGGCATCCTTTTTCATGAACAAGGCTTGCAACTCTTGAAGTTGTCACGACCCAGCCCCGTGGGCCGTGACTGGTGTCCTAACTGGACACCCACACGTACCTACCTGTCAGACTAGGCGTACCAACCGGCTGAATCCACTTAAACATACATAAATTCACACAGATACTTCACACAAACATACATATGCATATATATATACTGAAACACGTACGGGGGGCTGTTGGGGCTATCATAACAAACGAGTCGCAAACTCGAACATACGTACGACCGGTGACAACCCACAAACCCACGTACATATCTACGGGCCTCTAACATACGAACGAGAATCGGAGAAGACGGGACGGGGCCGCCGTGCCCAAATGATCATATATATACGAACAAACAGACAACGAGAAGATATATACCAAAAGTATCGGCTCGGATCAAAGGGAGCTCTCCAAACACGAGACCGATAACCTAAGCGGCGGCGTACCGTGCGGCGCGTCGTACCGTGGGCATGTAACACGACCCCGAAGAACGAGGGGTCGATGCGGAAATGTACCGAGTATGTAAGCGGAAACAAAATATATATAATCATAATCAGAGTCGGATATGTAAAACCGTAACGGACAGAATCGGATCCATAGCTGAGTCGACGTACGGGCGTACGGTACAGAATCGGACCGGGATACGGGGGGTGTCGGACGGGCTCTCGACGGAAAGCATAACTCGAAGTATAACGACGAGAATCGAGGTCGAATCGGACGTACGAAATGTGAGCGAGGGACGGAGTGGAGTGCAGATCGGACATGAAATGTGACGGACGGATCTTTATCAAACCGAGTTTCGAGATCATGCATGCAGAAGTCATAAACATATACGGACATACACATCATAAATCGGATCCGGCCCTTTAGCCAAGGGACGCGTACGTAACCCGGCCCTCGTAGTACGGGACGCGGTGGACGAACGAGAATCGGTCAAAGCTATCCTGGCCGCCATCCCCATAATATCACATAATCGGATCATAATCGGATCATATCGGATACGACATCCCGGCCCGCACATCCGAGGGACGCGGTGAACAATGGTGGAAGGTGCACGAATTACTCCGGCCGGGCGCAGTGAAGGAAGCGTTGAGGCATCCACGAACAGACAAATGAGAAACCATATACATACAGACCGACATACAGACTTGATTAAAAACTGAAATAGCTCAGAAAACAGATCAGATCAGAATAGTCGGATTATATCGGAACAGAATGTCCAAAGTCGTTACGGATGTCAGAATAATGTTCATTCAGAAAGACAGTCGAAATACTTATTAGTTAACGGATGAGAACATAATTAAGAGTTACACTATGAAGAACGGACGAAAGAGATCAATTTGAGTCATCGGGAGTATCAAGGTTTTGTGGGCCCACCTCGGACCCAACCATAGAAAAAGTATGTAACTTATGGATAACAAACCGAGGGAGTCGTCCATAATCATTTTAGGGTGTTTCGACTCCATTTATGGAAGTTGCATACTTATAGGTCATTTTAGGAGAAATTGGTTCAATCTTCTTGAAGGATTTTTCGCTAATTTCAATCTCAAATTGTGAGAAGCGAAGTGTCATCGAGGCTCGGCTTGTCGGACTGTTAGACTCAGTAACATGCCAAAGAATAAAAGGGCAAGGCTTTACATACTGGATTGCGCCTTACGCTTGTCGAATCTCACTTCCCGTTTCGTCCAAAAACTGCAAATGGTCATCTTTACCAGTTACTATTTATGAAAGTTAACATTTTAATCTTTGGGTTATACTTGGCTACCGAAATTTCGGCAGCACTTCCCCTTCACATATGACATCCCCGAGATTCAACTCGGCTCAAAACAACCATCAACAACTCAACAACAACATCAGCAACATCAACATTTACAACAAAACATAATATAGCACTATTAGTCTATTTTCCAATATAATGCCACAATTCATCCAACACTTTCAAATCAATGCAAACTTATATTGTTTTCCCTCCATTTACATTACAAGAATCATAACAACACAGCTGGCATATCAAACAAAACAATTTATCTCCATTTCAACTCTTCTATAGCCACGGCCAACATCTATTTTTTTTTCAATTCAACCAATCTTCAACATACATGTTCATAACACATTTCCATCTTCCAAATTCATTAACAATGACCATAATCCGCATTTAAACCTTACTTCCATATTCATACAAAAATCATATAAATTCCACATAATTCGCCATAACACATACAACCATTTTCAATGGGGACTCCATTCGTTAAACCTCTATTTACGTCACAAATATCATAACGACACAACTAACAAGCTAAATAAAGTTCAATTCATTTTCCTCCCACACCATGCATACCACACGGCCATACTTCATATTTCCCAACTTTCACTAATTTATTCAACTTTCATTCCCAATACAATTTTCACCATAACTACAACTAAATTACACAATAATATTCAACATATTTTTCATGCACAACTATGCACATACACGGCCACATCAATATATATACATATACACGGCTAAGCACATACACACCACCACTCCATGATTCTCTTCTAGTTTCAATCCTCATAACATGTATACTTATTCCATAACATAAACATGGAAATCTTACCTTTTTCCAATGAATTCTTCTTGCCACCAAGACCACTTTCTTGCCAAACTAATTATACCATGTTGTAGAGCACCTTGAACTTAATGAGAATATAAGAGAATTACAATTTTTGAATCAAGGTAGAGAGCTTGGAAATTTTTTTCTTCTTCTTCCTTTCTTTTCCTCACTAGAGCCGAATGGCTCCCTTCTCTTTTCTTGATTTTTCTTGCTTCTTAATTTGTTTCTCTTGAAAGTTCTAGACATGCTCCATGTATACCTAGTCCCTCTAATTTAATTAATCACATGGGTGAATTAATTCCCATGGGCTTGGGCCATGTAACATGGCCGGCCACCCCTTTTCATTTGGGCCTTGTTTTCTTATTATTTTTTTGGCCCAATTCCTCACAAATCATATTTCATAATTCCCGAAACGAATTTCTAAAATTCCAATTTTGCCCTTAGGCCTTCTCCCTTGTTTCCGCATTCAAGCTTTCATATCCGCCACACACCTACTAAGAAAAATTCAAACATGGCCTTCTTTCTCATAAATCACAATTATGTCGAATTTTCCGATTATGCGAAAAGGCGGGATATCACAGAAGTTCTCTTGCTTGACTTCTTGTGAAAGGCCTTGTGCTTGTTGGGTTCGTATCAATAGTATAACTGCTAGTCTTTGTGGAACGTACAGCCCGATCCATAAATTATGTCATCCCGCGTCCGGGGTAATCTCATATCATACTCACTGCAGTGCTGTGCACATCCAAGTGCCTGCCAGGCCGACTATAGCACGGCGCAGTGTGAGAAAATAGCTGTACATATATATAAATGCATAAAAGACTCATAAAAGAATACTCTTCACTCCTCGGGGTACCATAAGATCTCCAAATAGCATAAGAAACTAATGTATCAATATAATAGATCTCTGGAGGGTATAGATAAGAAATATATGAAATCAAAGATATAATGATTCTTATACTATCTACGAATAGAGTCTTTGGAACTCGCTTGTGTACTTCTTTTGTTCGTATCATAAGGATCATGCCAAAATGAAAGAAGGGGATACCTTTGTTGCTAACGACTCAATAGATACTGCCCGTAGTACTTCAACCTACATCAAGGTATTATAACTGTGCTGAATGCCATGGAAGAACTCAAAAACACACTTCTAAGCTAGTAGCTCTCTTACAAAAAACTGGGCAGCACTTCCCCTACATTTCCTCACTTTCTTGAATTCAAAACAACACCCAACAACAATATTAACAATATCAACAACCAATCCTATCCATTCAGCTCCTTAACAATGTAAGAACAATTCAAATAATAGTATAACGAACGGCAAGCTCAGTTTGATTAAACAACAATATTTTAAACCCCTTCTTCTTGCCAAAATTTATCAACAACATTAATAACAACAACAATGACAACAACCAGTAACTACATGTTCAGACCTTCAATAATACAAGGAGAATCTCCACAATCCATTACAACAACATCATCCAACACTACATTACGACTTCTAGTTGACGTTTCAGAAGTTCTTGACAACCAATGTACTTAAATATTTAGCAAGCTCCTATACACACAGAGGAAGGAAAAACTTACCTTAATTAGTAGCCCTTCAATCAATCATAACAAGAACAGCTCCTACAAGTTCACTTCTGCACCAAACGATAATTATACTAATGTTAAACAACCTGAAACGTAATGGCGAACGATCAGCCCACTACCCTACTATTATATGGCATTTCTCCATGCCCTTTCCCCTTCCAAAGTCCATAGGAATAGTAGCAAAAGAGACAACTCAATCACCGCACAAAACAATCCACAAAACAGCCCAATAACCCTAGCAATATAAAACTAATTTCCATGTGGTTTCTTTTCAAGTTCTTGCTTTGAAAATACTCCAATCAATTCAATTCATGGGGATAAAATCAGAAGGTAAAACCCTTACCTTTTTCTGAAGAAATCTTGTTCTTGGTTCATATTCTCCTAGGCTTTACTCTTCCTTGCAACAACTTGTAAAGGGATGGAAACTACTTAGAATTTTTGGGGTTTTAGGGGCTGCTTGTGGTGTGTTAGGTTTCTATTTTGGGGTGAGGAAGAGAGAAGAGAGAATTAAAGGGAAATGCGTTGTGTGAAATGAAGAAACATTTCAGTTAATTACCTTTAAAAAGGGCCCCTTTTGGCCAACCCCCTTTGACCCCTTTTGGGTGGATTAAGCATGGCCTTTCCTTTAAGCTAGTAGGGGACACACCTAGTTTTCACCTACTTTCTTTATTAATGGGTCTCACTTGCTTGTCCGTTCAATTTAACACGTGTCCCATTCTTACTTCGCAGTTAAGATACGTATCAATTAGCTCAATTAAGTAGGATGGGAAGTAAGTAGGTGAAGCAGGCATGTCGGGTAAGCAAGCTGCTCGTTTTTATTTGCCCAAATCTCATGTCTCACATTTGAGTGCATTCATCAACCTCAACTTAGTCGTGTATATGTTGAATGAAAATACGAGATGTAATGATAGACATGTCTAATATCGTATAACCTTGAAAATGATCCCGAGGTCTAAGACTAGAACAACATACGATGAATCTTAACGTACAAAACTACAAGGTGTAACATTCTTCCCTCCTTAGAAACATTCGTCCTCGAATGTTAAACCCTCACGGATCTTACAGAAATTTCGACAGGGTCTCCTCTGTAACATTACTACTACTAACCTGCCACGCAGCAAACCAACCAATCCAGTGCCACAACAATCAATAACAACAATAGCCCCACATGATCAATAACAGTAACTAACAACATAATACACACCTGGAGGCGGCGATGTCTCAGTCTGAATCTCCTCTGAAAGCGAAAACAAGTGAGGATATCTAGACCTCATATCTTCCTCAGCTTTCCAAGTCATCTCTTTAGTATTCTTGTTCCTCCAAAATACTTTTACCGAAGCTACATCTTTGGTTCTCAATCTACAAACTTGTAGGTCAAGAATAGCAATAGGAACTTCCTCATATGATAACTGTTCTGTAACTTGAACATCATCAACTGGTACGACTCTGGAAGGATCCCCTATGCACTTACGGAGCATGGACACATGGAACACTGGATGTACGGATTCCAAGTCTGAGGGTAACTCTAACTCATAAGCTACCTTACCCACTATATGGATAATCCTATAAGGCTCAATATATCGAGGACTGAGTTTACCCTTCTTGCTAAATCTCATTATTCCCTTCATAGGCGATATCTTCAGGAAAACCCTTCTTGCTAAATCTCATTACTCCCTTCATCTACCTGAAATTCTAAATTACGTCGCCGATTATCCGCATAAGATTTATGTCGATTCTGTGCCATTAATAATCTCTCCTGGATCACCTTCACCTTCTCAACTGCCTGTTGTATCAAATCTGAGCCTACTAACTTACTTTCCCTAACATTATCATCCTATGGGTGACCTACACTTCCGCCCATATAAAGCCTCGTAAGGAGCAATCTGAATACTAGAATGGTAGCTATTATTATACGCAAACTCAATAAGCGGTAAATGATCATCCCAGCTACCTCGAAAATCAATTACACAAGCTCATAGCATATCGTCAAGTGTCTAGATAGTACGCTCAGCCTACCCATTTGTCTGGGGGTGAAATATCGTACTAAGGCTCACCTGAGTCCCCAATCCGTCCTGAAAAAATCTCCAGAAGATAGCTGTGAACTGCACACCTGATATGATCCTACTTGGCACACTTTACTTTAAGACATCCACCCAAGGCCAAGTCATGGAACTTCAAAATCTACAAGCGGCGTGGATGACAAGGATAGCATGGAAGGCCTTTGGAGGTTCCTACAAGCCACATAAGATGGCTTATGATGTGTGGAAGGTGGCTTGGGAGTTGATTGAGGAAGAAGCTACTAAAAAGGGGACCAAATTCGCAAAGTGGCCAAACGTGCAAACAGGGACATTTCTACAAATTAGCTACACGTGCAAACTTGGACAAGATCGGGAGTTGGCTATTTGTGCAAGGAAGGTTATGGTTGTAAGAAGGCCAGACATGCAAGGTTGATTAGAGGGCCATCTATGCAAAGAGGGGCGTGTTTGGCCATTGAAGGCCAATTCTTGAATTGAAGACTATACTAAGAAGACTAGCCAAACAAGTCCCTTACTTCATTAAGGGTAGCACTGTAATTGCCTATTAGTCTTCTTTACTTAGCTTGTATATATAACTTGTCTTTCATTTCATTAGGAAGACTTTGAGGATGAATATTTGAGTGATGATAGGATTATCATAGTTTGTTTAGCTTAGTTTAGTAGATATAATGGTGGATTCCATTGTTGGTCTTTGAACCGTTTATGTCACATCCCAATCCTGATAGGGCATGATGGGCACCCGACCTTTACTTAGAGCCGAGCGAACCCGCTGGTTCTTGTTATACTCATAATTTCACTGGACTCTTAAATCATGAAATGAAATGCATAATGGAAGCTTTTTAAAAAAAAAAAAAAACATTCTTTTCGTCTTTCTTAAATCAAGTAAAGTCTATAATAATATGAATCCATAAAGTAATGCAAAATGATATGTCGGCACATAGCCGCTTACAAGACTCGACCTCATCGTATACATGACTACGTCAAGAAAAGTCTCTAATGTAGAACATGATATCAAAACATAATTTGGGACAGGGCCCCAACATACCCATAATGCATCTGACTCAAATCATAAAGAAATACTCTGACTCGGCCATACTTCGAATGAAATGGAGTTTACCAATCCAATTGATAGCCTGGGAATACCCTACAGTCAGTCTCCTGTATAATTTTTCTTGCAAAATAATGTGGGGCTGCGTGGCATGAACACAGCGCCCCTAGGCCTTTGACGTCAGTACGAATAATGTATCGAGTATGTAAGGCAGCAGTAATCATAAGGAATGAATCATAAATCATAATGAAAGTACGAGAAACAACCTATACGGTGAATAGCCCTGAAGGCAGAGAACAATAATGTAAATAGCCCCGAAGGCAAAGACTAGTAATGTAAATAGCCCCGCAGGCAAGAATCATGCATGCTTTCATGTAAAACCATTTATCAATGCATAAGTATCCATAGGCCTTTATCGCCATCATATCTATATAACGTACCCGGCCCTAGTGGGACTCGGTGAAATGTAAATATATACTGTACCCGGCCCTTTAGTAAGGGACTCAGTAAAATGTAAATATATACCGTACCTGGCCCTTTAGTAAGGGACTCGGTAAAATGTAAATATATATACCGTACTCGGCCCTTTAGTAAGGGACTCGGTAAAATGTAAATATATACCGTACCCGGCCCTTTAGTAAGGGACTCGGTGAAATGTAAATATATACCGTACCCGGCCCTTTAGTAAGGGACTCGGTGAAATGTAAATATATACCGTACCCGGCCCTTTAGTAAGGGACTCGGTGAAATATAAATATATACCGTACCCGGCCCTTTAGTAAGGGACTCGGTGAAATGTAAATATATACCGTACCCGGCCCTTTAGTAAGGGACTCGGTGAAATGTAAATATATACCGTACTCAGCCTTTTAGTAAGGGACTTGGTGAAATGTAAATATATACCGTACCCGGCCCTTTAGTAAGGGACTCGGTGAAATAAAATAGTGCTTACATATATATAGATGCAAATGAATTCAAGTGAGACTCATAAGACTCTTATGGGACCCTTGATATGATATAGGAATGTAAGATCCTCAAGTACCATTAAGAAGCGCTAATATCAATATGTGAAGCCTTTGGAATTATAGATATGAAATAATATACAATAAGATAGCCTTTGGAAACAAGGATACATGTCATTCTGATGTTCTAAGAGTAGGAGTCACATCTGGAGTTTATGCGTTGTCGTTCGTTTCATAGAATCATGTCAAAAGAAGAAAAGGGAATAGCCTTAACATACCTTATCCGCTCCAAGCTAACCACAAGTCAAACCCGAGCTTCCCAATCTACAACAACATTATTGATATCAAGTATTAGCTATAGTACACTCAGCATCCAAAGTCTAAGCTAGCACGTTACTTAACAAAATTCGGGCAGCATTTCCTTTATAAATTCAACAAACCCCAAGAATTCAAATCGGCCAAATCATCAACAACAATACCAACAACCATATTAACAACAGCAACAATTAATCCCATCAATCCAGCCCCTTAACAATATAAAAATAGTTTCAATAGTTCAAACAATAATGCGACGAGCGGCAAACTCGGCTTGTCAATTAAACCATAGTTTTAAACCCCATCTTCATTCCAAAAAATTTCAACAATATTAACAACAACAACACAACAATAACAAGTTCCAAAACAGCCACCAAACAACCCATACGATAACAACAATTTATCCGACTTCCGATATAACTTTCGTATTCCTTTCATCTAGCAATGTAGATACGACTTGGATAATTCAAGTATGTCTAGTAGAGGAGAATTTGTTACATCCCGTATTTTGAACAACGGGACGATTTGGGTTAACTATGAAAAGTTAGGATTGAGACCATTTCGGGGTACGAAGTCGGGACGTGTGACCTTCGATTTTGTCGTGTGACCTAAGTGTGTATGACGTTATTGGTATGGAAACACCAAAGAAACTTCGGGACCAAAAGTGGAAATTGTGGAAGTTGACAATTATTGAATGAAATTGAGGAAATAAAAAGAGGCCATGTGGCCGGCCACCTTAGGAGTGGGCCATGGCCACATGGTTGGCTATTAGTTGTAATAAAAGATGACTAAGGGACCATTTTATCATCTACTTCATTCACTAGAAAAATCAAGAAACTTGGAGAGAACAACCAACAACCCTTCGCCAACTTGAAGAAAAATCAAGACCAAGATTTAGCCTTCCCAAAATTATTTCTCCTAAGCAAACCTACTAATTTGAGGGTGCTCAGTAACGTGGAGGTGTTGTTTCAAGCGTTGGATCACTCGTTTTCATCCGTGGCCAACTTTGGACAAGTTGAGGATTTGTGAAGAAAGGTAAATTCTAATCTGGTTTTATGAGTTATGGAAGGTTTATGTGTGTTGTTGTATGTTGTTATGGATGAAATTCATGGAAACTTGGTGATTGAAGTTGAGGCCGTGTACATGTTAGTTGGCCGTGTATGTGTGTTGTGTGTTCTAAGTGATGAACTAAGTATTATGTAGTGTGTTTGGTTATTGTGGTGTGTTGAAATAAATGAAAATCATGAACATGTATGTGTGCAAGGTTGGCCGAATATGGCCTTTGATGTGTATCAAGAAATGAATTAGTTTCCTTGGAATTTTGGTTGTTGTCGTTATGTGAATTCTATGTTGGAAATGAGAGTTAAATGATTCAAGTTGGTATTATAAGTGTCATGGGCTGTTTTGGAAGATTTTGTGTATTTAGTGTGATTTTTATGTTTATGGAAATGACATGGTTAGAGTATGGATTGTTGGAGCAAATTATGTCTTGAAACCGAGAGATGTGTTAAGAGTTAAGGTTCGGGTTTGGGGACCTTTTCGGGTGGAATGGGGAGTTTGTTGGATTGTTGGAAATATTGTGTGTATTGTTTAAAGAGTTCTTGAATGTTGTTTGAGTGGTTTTGGATTGATAATTTAATATGCGTTAGTTTGATTACATGTTGGTTTCAAGTATGTAGTCGTAGTAAGCATAATTGGAATATTTGGAATGTGTGGAGAAGGATTTTTAATGTTCGAATGCGTTTCGAATTGATTGTGGATATTGTTGGAATGATTGTTGGTTTGTTGTGTTGTTGAATTTGGCCGAGTTGAATTTCGGGTTGGTCCATTTATAAAGGAAGTCTTTGCCCAATTTTCCGTAGGATTATGTGTTAGTTGGAAATGAACTTCTAAATGCTTGGTTGACGTTGGTATTTGTTGACGTTATGTAGATCTTGGAGAGTTCGAGATATAAGTTTGAGTTGGATTAGCGTTGTGTGCAAGCGAGGTATGTAAAGCTTAACCCTTCTTTCTTTTGGCATGTCTTAGTTCAATATAGGCTACGATACTAGCCTCGAGGAAATTCCATTCTCATAATCCGAGCATGTCTATGATTCGCGTTTGTCTTTTGGTACTCGTATGTTGATGTGAGAAAATATTGGCTTTTGATGTTGTTGGAAAAATCGATTTTAAAGTTGCATAAAAACTTGGTTTTCAAAAGAGTTTTATTCTTAAACGATGTTGAAACTACGAACGCTCATAACTTTCGACTAAGGGCTCGGATTGCCTCGATATCGTCGTGGGAGGTTGTATGACGTGTGATGAGTATGATTTCCATAGGCGGGCCCGGCTCGGGTTGACGCTCGTCCGTGGGTCCCGCGACCTTCTTTTGCACTTTTCTGATAACGTTTGAGAGAGTTTGGTATGACGATTTTCCCGATCCCCAAGTATGGTTATTTTACTTACTTTTTTTTGAACTTATGATAATGATTTTATGCATATGGTTACTCACGACTCGCCGTGCGGTTTTGGTACATCGTTCGCCGGTTCCGGGCCGGTTGGTTGTCGTGCGCATTATGATATATATTCGGAGTTATGCCGTGCTACGGTTCCGAGACCTCGCCATAGGGCCGGGTTCCGTTTATGGAGTTATCCGTGATATGGCTTATGATGTGTGGTGATGATGTGTTGCGTTTGGGGTTGTACGGAGATTTGAAACCTTCGGTGTTATTTGTGTTATGGCGCCATCGACGATGCGGGCGACCATATTTTTCGTGCCCTCTCGCATGCTTTCTATTTTTAAAAATACACATTTGGCATTTTGGAAATGTACTTACTTTCGATACTTCTGTTTCGAGTGTGACTCAGTTATTTACTGTATTTTCCGCTTTGCCTACTCAGTACATATTTCGTACTGACCCCCTTTCTCCGGGGGCTGCGTTTCATGCCCGCAGTGCACGGACGACCGATTTGGTGACCCGCCTGGGTTTAGAGACCTATCCGCCGTGTTGGAGTGCTCCTTCTATTCCGCAGCCTATATCTTGGTATATACTCGTTCGTTGCATATATGTGTGTGTGTTCGGGGGTACGGCTTTTGCACATTTGAATATTCCGAGTTAATGTCGGGAAGCTAAAGACAAGGTTAAAATTTTTCTTAGAATGCGTAAGTTGTTTATTCATCCTTTGTAATGGAATGGAGCGTTAAGGATAAATTCGGAATAAGGAAAAATTGGAGGCTAAAAGTTGGAAGACAATTTCATGAAATGGCACAAGTGTATATTATATATTTGTGAAGTTGAGTATGTGTGTGTGGGCAAGGGATGACTAGGCCCAATTTAATTATGGACCAAGCCCAAGTAATTAGTCATCTTTGATGACTTGGAAAATTCTTGAAACTTGGAGGGAAAAAGAAAAGAAAACTCTAGAAAATTTTGGAAAAAAAAAGAGGCCAACCGGCCATGTGCAAGGTGTGCATGGTCATGTGCACATACTTATATATATATATATGAGAGGCTTGAAAGGCAAGACAACTTGCCATTTTTGTTCTAGAAAAATCAAGAAAAGGAAAGAAGGAGAAAAACGGCCAAGAGGAGAGGGCCGGCCGAAAGCGCCCTCTCACTTTTGGTCATGAAAAATTTATTTCTCCATGTCATCTCACTAATTAGAAGGTCCTCTACGACATGGAGTGGTTGTTGGAGGAAGGAAACCATTTGTTTAGCAAAAAGGGAAGCTAGCCGAGAATAAGGAAGAGGCATGGAAAGGTATGGTTCAATTCTTTCTTGCATGTTTATAAATGTTTTGAACGTGTGATTATGTATGGAAATGGGTGGAAATCATGAAAGATAGCATGTTTGTGTGTGTGGCCGTGTGTGGTAGTGATTGTGTACAAGGAGTGAATTGAATCTAATTGGTATTCTAGTTGTTGTTATAGATGGTTTGTATGCGTTATGATGTGTAGAAATGGACGAAATTCATAAAGTTGTGTGTGTGAGTATGTTGGCCGAAGGGGAGGCCGCCTTGTGTAGGAAAAAGGAATCAAATTTATTTAATGTTCTTGGCTATTGTTGTTGAGAATTATATGATGA
Organism: Lycium ferocissimum; assembly: GCF_029784015.1. Taxonomy (NCBI): domain Eukaryota; kingdom Viridiplantae; phylum Streptophyta; class Magnoliopsida; order Solanales; family Solanaceae; genus Lycium; species Lycium ferocissimum. The sequence goes on from NW_026725962.1 coordinate 37,597, forward strand.
AAATGAATGTTTGATGATTTATGTTGAAGATAGAATCGTATGGGCTGATTCGGAGCCTAGTGTGATTTCAATGTGTTTCTTGAATTTATGGAAATAAGGTCGCTAACATATGAGATTGTTGATATAGTTTATGAAGTTGAAAGAAAGAAATGTATTGTGTTGTGTTCTCGGGTTTGGTAGTTTTCGGGTGAAGTGGTATGTGATTTGCAATGTCTCGAATATTGTATGGATTACTTGAAATGTTCTTAAATCGTAATTGAATGGCTTCGGAATAATATTTGAACGAACGCTCAATAATGTGAGGTTGAAGGTACGTAGTTCATTTGATGGCGAATGAAATGTTATTGAATTGAATTGAATATGTTTGGAGATGTTATTGTTCGTATTGTCGTTGGTTTGGCCGGGTTGAATTCCCGGATTGTTGTTGATTGAAATTAGCCAAGTTGAACTTGGTGGGATGGAGTATTTACAGGGGAAATGCTGCCGAAATTTCGGTAGCCAAGTTTCATTTTAAGAATCCAACTCCAAAATGCACTAACCAAGATTTGGTAAACATGACCAAATTGTAGATTTTGGCGGATTTGCGACGTGGATTTGGAGTAGCAAAAGGAGCGGAAAGAGGTATGTAAGGCTTCACTTTCTTTCTATGGCATGTCTTAGACGTATAGGTTTGATTTCGCGCCTCGGGGACTTCCCTAACTCTAGAAATCCGAGATTGAAAAATAGTTACTATTCATTCAGTGACATTGAACCAAAAGTGCTTGAATAGTGAAGGAAAGATCGAAACACCCTAGAACTTGCAAGAATAAGACCGATTACCCTAAGACTCCCATAAGCAACATTATGAAACGTATTATATGTAAATTGTCTACGCCGTCTCATTCGACCGAGGTGGGCTCACTATTTCCGAACCCCTCCCTATTAGCTCGTTAAGCCTATTTCCATGCTATAGCTAATAAAAGTTTTTGGTTATCGTTTCTACTATCAAATTAGAAGTTGATTTAACTAAACCCTCGACCCCAAGGTATGATTTTCTTTATTAAAAATTTACAAGTGTTTTCCAAATTATATATTTTCTTTAAAAACTAAGTATGATTTTCTTTACTAAAAGTTTACAAGTGTTTTCCAAAAATATACATTTTTCTTTAAAAACTAAGTTTTACAATATTGACAATTTTTACGACTTAAGCAACGACTATAATCCTATGATGACTATGAATCTAGGATGCCTATGATCCTACGATGACTATGGTCCTATGATGGCTATGATTCTATGGTGACTATGATTCCCTGTTACCTATGATTCTATGATTAAAGGTTCCAAGTCTATGGTTCCAGTGCCGAGATGAGAACGTTGAACTATTTCTTGAATCCTCGGCTCTACTCATGAATAGTGTTTTCCTTCAAGGATTCTAAGTACACGAACGATGCCCTATGATCCTATGTTATATCCTTGATAGCTCTCCACTAATAGTATGATTATCATCCCTTCAAGGTGAGACAAAGCGCCATGATTACTCCATAAATAATCGGAGGTTCTCGACCTTACGTCACTCCGATAAGTACATGATTTCTCTTGGGCTCCCCTGCATGCTATGATATATATATATATATCTATGTATAAAAATGTATTTGGGGAAAACTGGGAAAAAGGGCAGAGCGCTATAGGCGCTGGGTTATACTCACGGTGCATGTATCCGTACTTGACTTGATATCATCCCGGACGCGGGATGCCCGGACGCGGGAATTATACTATGTGGGCAGGCCGATATATTCGGTACTATGATATACTATGCTATGCTATGATACTATGATATACTACGCTATGCCATGATACTATGATATCCTATGCTATGCTATGATACTATGATATGACATAAACTCTATTTTCTATGTCTAAGAAAAGAAATGTTCTTTTTCAAAAAATAAGAAAACAAGCATGCATGGCATCCGCCCCTATGGGGTCCTTATATGCACAAAGTTACTCGGTTATCCTACGATATGATCTATGTTTCTATGCGTACACCGTCCCTATGTACAAAGTTATCCCTTTACCTCACGACATGGAATCTTGTTATTATTCATGCTTATATCTTTTACTATGTTGCTATGCTCGCCTTACATACTCGGTACATTGCTCGTACCGACCCCCCTCTTCCTCGGGGGCTGCGTTTCATGCCGCGCGTGTACACCCCGGATGATCGACGCTATTATAGACGATGTTCCGGCGGAGTTGGCATCTCCATTTGCTCTGGAGGATTGCCGGGTCAAGAGCCCTATGCTATGATATCATGTCCAAGTTAGAGACTTTGCAGACAGAGTCGTGGGTTTCGTGGAGTCAGTTCGTACTATGATATAAGTTCTGTATAGATGTATATTTTGATTGATTCGAAAGCAGCAAAGGAATATTTCAGCAGCCTTGTTATGTATACTTGATGTAGAGGTTTTAAAAAAAAAAAAAAACTAGTACGTAGAAAGAGTCAGTGGGTTCGCTCGGCTCCGGTTACGGGGTCGGGTGCCCATCACACCCTAGTGAGATCGGGGTGTGACAAAGTGGTATCAGAGCAGGTCGGTCCAAGGGTTGTACGCAAAGTCGTGTCCGGTAGAGTCCTGTTTATGGGTGTGAAGCCGGCCACATCTATAGACAGGAGGCTGCGGGGCATCTAGGAATGGTTGACCTTCTTTCTGTCATGAGATCGTGCGATAGAGCTAAGTCATAGGACATAAGATTCCTTATGCTAATCGTTAATTTCCGTAGGCGCCCGGTATCGGCGGAAAAAGGCGAGGACTGATATGGAAGCCAAACGAGGTGAGACTGGATGGATATATTTGTTCTGTTACGTGGAGTTGGGCGCCGGACAGGAAATGGTCATACATGCAGGCGGAAGGTGAACATCCGAAATTAAAAAGGGTAAAACGGTCATTGTAGAAGAAGGGACGTATTACGAAAATGTCTCGGAAGTTATAAAGTTTTGATTGGCTTCAGATCGAGTAGTAAAGGCCATGTAAGAAAGCGGACGTGAAAATATCAGTGTTAAGGCACCGAATTCCGCCAAAGTTTCGAAGTTAAGCGTGCTCAGGTGGGAGGATGGGTGACCCCCCTGGGAAGTATGCCAGGAATTCCATATATTGAGATCTAAGGGACAAACGAGGAGTTAAGAATAACCTAAGGAAAACCAGAGTGTATGGAGTGGCTAGAAACCTTAAGAGGTCGCGTGAGACGAAGTACAAATGGATAATGGTATAGGTGTGCCCCAAAAGGGGGGAAGCAAAGAGAGAAATGTAAGAATGAGATAAAGACGGTTGATACGGTAGTGTGTGTGATATGAACACTTGAGCTGCTAAGGAGACCCTTTACTGAAGTGAATTGGTAAGGTCGGGGAAACCGACAATGAGCGGATAGAAGTCCGGATAATGTTTAAGGTAATATAAGGAGTTCGCACAAACTTTGAGTAGTGCGACGCCGGAAAATGGGCCTATATGAAGAGAAAGAGTATGACAAAGAGAATGGTATTGGATAGTCTCAGAGATAGTATGAAGGACAACAACAGCTATAAAAAGGGAGCTCCCCCGAGGTACTGGTGCGACCTTGTAGGACTAGTCGAACATTCGAGGACGAATGTTCTAAAGGGGGGAAGGATGTTACACCTCGCATTTTTGCACATTTGAATATTCCGAGTTAATGTCGGGAAGCTAAAGACAAGGTTAAAATTTTTCTTAGAATGCGTAAGTTGTTTATTCATCCTTTGTAATGGAATGGAGCGTTAAGGATAAATTCGGAATAAGGAAAAATTGGAGGCTAAAAGTTGGAAGACAATTTCATGAAATGGCACAAGTGTATATTATATATTTGTGAAGTTGAGTATGTGTGTGTGGGCAAGGGATGACTAGGCCCAATTTAATTATGGACCAAGCCCAAGTAATTAGTCATCTTTGATGACTTGGAAAATTCTTGAAACTTGGAGGGAAAAAGGAAAGAAAACTCTAGAAAATTTTGGAAAAAAAAAAGAGGCCAACCGGCCATGTGCAAGGTGTGCATGGTCATGTGCACATACTTATATATATATATATGAGAGGCTTGAAAGGCAAGACAACTTGCCATTTTTGTTCTAGAAAAATCAAGAAAAGGAAAGAAGGAGAAAAACGGCCAAGAGGAGAGGGCTGGCCGAAACTGCCCTCTCACTTTTGGTCATGAAAAATTTATTTCTCCATGTCATCTCACTAATTAGAAGGTCCTCTACGACATGGAGTGGTTGTTGGAGGAAGGAAACCATTTGTTTAGCAAAAGGGAAGCTAGCCGAGAATAAGGAAGAGGCATGGAAAGGTATGGTTCAATTCTTTCTTGCATGTTTATAAATGTTTTGAACGTGTGATTATGTATGGAAATGGGTGGAAATCATGAAAGATAGCATGTTTGTGTGTGTGGCCGTGTGTGGTAGTGATTGTGTACAAGGAGTGAATTGAATCTAATTGGTATTCTAGTTGTTGTTATAGATGGTTTGTATGCGTTATGATGTGTAGAAATGGACGAAATTCATAAAGTTGTGTGTGTGAGTATGTTGGCCGAAGGGGAGGCTGCCTTGTGTAGGAAAAAGGAATCAAATTTATTTAATGTTCTTGGCTATTGTTGTTGAGAATTATATGATGAAAATGAATGTTTGATGATTTATGTTGAAGATAGAATCGTATGGGCTGATTCGGAGCCTAGTGTGATTTCAATGTGTTTCTTGAATTTATGGAAGTAAGGTCGCTAACATATGAGATTGTTGATATAGTTTATGAAGTTGAAAGAAAGAAATGTATTGTGTTGTGTTCTCGGGTTTGGTAGTTTTCGGGTGAAGTGGTATGTGATTTGCAATGTCTCGAATATTGTATGGATTACTTGAAATGTTCTTAAATCGTTTGAAAGGCCTCGGAATAATAGTGAACGAATGATCAATAATGTGAGTTTGAATATGCGTAGCTTACTTGAAGGTGAATGAGATGTTATTGAATTGAATTGAATATGTTTGGAGATGTTATTGTTCGTATTGTCGTTGGTTTGGCCGGGTTGAATTCCGGATTGTTGTTGATTGAAATTAGCCAAGTTGAACTTGGTGGGATGGAGTATTTACAGGGGAAATGCTGCCGAAATTTCGGTAGCCAAGTTTCATTTTAAGAATCCAACTCCAAAATGCACTAACCAAGATTTGGTAAACATGACCAAATTGTAGATTTTGGCGGATTTGCGACGTGGATTTGGAGTAGCAAAAGGAGCGGAAAGAGGTATGTAAGGCTTCACTTTCTTTCTATGGCATGTCTTAGACGTATAGGTTTGATTTCGCGCCTCGGGGACTTCCCTAACTCTAGAAATCCGAGATTGAAAAATAGTTACTATTCATTCGCCGACATTGAACCAAAAGTGCTTGAATAGTGAAGGAAAGATCGAAACACCCTAGAACTTGCAAGAATAAGACCCGATTACCCTAAGACTCCCATAAGCAACATTATGAAACGTATTATATGTAAATTGTCTACGCCGTCTCATTCGACCGAGGCAGGCTCACTATTTCCGAACCCCTCCCTATTAGCTCGTTAAGCCTATTTCCATGCTATAGCTAATAAAAGTTTTTGGTTATCGTTTCTACTATCAAATTAGAAGTTGATTTAACTAAACCCTCGACCCCAAGGTATGATTTTCTTTACTAAAAATTTACAAGTGTTTTCCAAATTATATATTTTTCTTTAAAAACTAAGTATGATTTTCTTTACTAAAAGTTTACAAGTGTTTTCCAAAAATATACATTTTTCTTTAAAAACTAAGTTTTACAATATTGACAATTTTTACGACTTAAACAACGACTATAATCCTATGATGCCTATGAATCTATGATGCCTATGATCCTACGACGACTATGATTCTACGATGTCTATGATCCCATAATGTCTATGATTCTATGATATCTATGGTTCTATGATAACTATGATTCTATGATGACAATGCCGATGATGTACGATGAATATGTTTTCCTATGATTCTATAACTACGACGATGCTACTATGATCCTATGTTATACTATCCTCATGATATTGATAGTCTCGCCTTATATTATCGTCCCTTCAAGGTGAGACAAAGCGACCATGATTACTCCATAAAGTGATCGGAGGGTTCCGACCTTACGTCACTCCGATAAGTACATGATTTCTCTTGGGCTCCCCTGCATGCTATGATATATATATATATATATCTATGTATAAAAATGTATTTGGGGAAAACTGGGGAAAAAGGGCAGAGCGCTATAGGCGCTGGGTTATACTCACGGTGCATGTATCCGTACTTGACTTGATATCATCCCGGACGCGGGATGCCCGGACGCGGGAATTATACTATGTGGGCAGGCCGATATATTCGGTACTATGATATACTATGCTATGCTATGATACTATGATATACTACGCTATGCCATGATACTATGATATCCTATGCTATGCTATGATACTATGATATGACATAAACTCTATTTTCTATGTCTAAGAAAAGAAATGTTCTTTTTCAAAAAATAAGAAAACAAGCATGCATGGCATCCGCCCCTATGGGGTCCTTATATGCACAGGTTACTCGGTTATCCTACGATATGATCTATGTTTCTATGCAGACACCGTCCCTATGTACAGGTTATCCCTTTACCTCACGACATGGAATCTTGTTATTATTCATGCTTATATCTTTTACTATGTTGCTATGCCTGCCTTACATACTCAGTACATTGCTCGTACTGACCCCCCTCTTCCTCGGGGGCTGCGTTTCATGCCGCGCAGGTACACCCAGATGATCAGACGCTATTATAGACGATGTTCCAGCGGAGTTGGCATCTCCATTTGCTCTGGAGGATTGCCGGGTCAAGAGCCCTATGCTATGATATCATGTCCAAGTTAGAGACTTTGCAGACAGAGTCGTGGGTTTCAGGAGTCAGTTCGTACTATGATATAAGTTCTGTATAGATGTATATTTTGATTGATTCGAAAGCAGCAAAGGAATATTTCAGCAGCCTTGTTATGTATACTTGATGTAGAGGTTTTAAAAAAAAAAAAAAAAAAAAAACTAGTACGTAGAAGGTTGGGTCGTGACAAAAGTGGTATCTAGCGGTTTGTCCTCGGAATGTCCGGACTATCCGTGTCTCGTAGAGTCTTGTTTATCGGTGTGTTGTGCACCACATCTATAAACGGGGAGGCTCGTGGACATCTAGGATGTTACTTTTTCTTGAATCTTAGATCGTGCGATAGAGCTGTGCTATTAGGATGACTCTTTTCTGATCGGTTGTTATGGTTTTCGAGATGCCTCGAAGAAGACGACGGCTGCCCGGAGGGCAAGGCGAAGGCGGATGAGGCTAGTCGGCCCAGGGTTACTACGGGCTCGTGCGCGGACTAGGCCGTCCTTGTTTTACATTCGAGAGGGTTCGCCACTCCACCCCGGGGAGGCCGGAGTAGGCCTCGGCGATTCTTTACATTTTCTCCGCTCCCCGGCCGGACACGGAGGGCGGGACTCGAGGAGGCCGTCGGTTGTTGACCCGCGGCGGTGGCGGGTCGGAGTTCGGGGACGCGGGCGAGCAACGATGATGGCGATAGGCGTGATAGCACGAGGGTTCGCGACTTCTTCCCGTGTGGCCCCCATCCATTTTCATCCTAGCTTGAGAGGATTCCCCTTCTTCGTTCGGGGGATGAGACGTCCGTGGGAGCGGTCGGGGCTTCTTTTATTCTCGGCCGAGTATCCGTTGAGTTAGCCTCGCACGGACTGCCGTATATATATAGATGTTGCGCCCGGCGTGGTATGAGGGGGGGAGCTATCCGGGGTGAGGATGCTTCCCCGGCTACGTGGGACGAGTTCTGGCCGCCTTTCTAAAGATCCTTTCTGCCCGGAGTTGCGGAGGGCAAGGGGTTCGATAGTTTGCGAGATACGACGAGAGGGGGGTCGGAGTGTTCGTGAATATAACTTGGAATTTGATTCTCGGCGGTATACTTTTTGCTATAGTGGCGGATATGGCCGACCGAATGCATCGGTATGTGATAGGGTTAGGCGACTACACAGTTGACGGTACATGACAATGGCGGCGCGGGCAGAGCATGGACATTGCCGGTTGCGGGCGCACGCCCAAGGGATGGAGGACCGGCATCGGGCGAGGATCCGGTAGAGTGTCGTGATAGGAGGCCGCGAGGGGTCGCGGATCGGCGGGGTATTCGGGAGATTCCGCGGCGGGCGGCCTCGGTGTCGGTCCGGTGGATGCATAGCCGCCGTGCCGCCGGACACTCGGTCTGTAAATAAGCGATTTGATGACGGGGCGTCCGGGCGGACCGAGTTCTGGGGCCTTGGGTCACTCATAAGCGGAGGTCCCGGTCGGTCGAGACCGCCGGCCCGTGCTCCCCACCGCGGGAGGCCATATCGGGAGAGTGTTTCGGGCCGGTGGTGCTTGTTTTAATTGTGGCCGTCGGGGCCATGCGATGAGGATTGCCGGCCGGGGTTAGTTTGGCCGGTGCGGCGCGCCATCCTGCGGATCGGTGCCGGTTCATCTTCATAAAAAGCTACGCGCCCACGGGGTCGGGGGGGTGTGCGGTACCGGAGGGCCGTGGCGAGGTCGCGGCGGAGTCCCCGGTTCCGGCGGTCCTTCGAACCGCATATACGCTTTGGCAGGTAGGCGGGATCCAGAGGCGGCACCAAATGCGGATCCAGGTATATGAGCCTTTCTTATAATATTTTTATGTATGTGTGTTTGTTGTATGGATGTTGTTTGATGGCAGCGAGTAAGGGTCCGGAAACCGATAATTTGGTATTTATAAATAACGGAATCTTCCCGAGGTCCTTATGCGACCTTATAAGACTAGTTGAACATTCGAGGACGAATGTTCCAAAGGGAAGGATGTTACATCCCGTATTTTGAACAACGGGACGATTTGGGTTAACTATGAAAAGTTAGGATTGAGACCATTTCGGGTACGAAGTCGGGACGTGTGACCTTCGATTTTGTCGTGTGACCTAAGTGTGTATGACGTTATTGGTATGGAAACACCAAAGAAACTTCGGGACCAAAAGTGGAAATTGTGGAAGTTGACAATTATTGAATGAAATTGAGGAAATAAAAGAGGCCATGTGGCCGGCCACCTTAGGAGTGGGCCATGGCCACATGGTTGGCTATTAGTTGTAATAAAAGATGACTAAGGGACCATTTTATCATCTACTTCATTCACTAGAAAAATCAAGAAACTTGGAGAGAACAACCAACAACCCTTCGGCCAACTTGAAGAAAAATCAAGACCAAGATTTAGCCTTCCCAAAATTATTTCTCCTAAGCAAACCTACTAATTTGAGGGTGCTCAGTAACGTGGAGGTGTTGTTTCAAACGTTGGATCACTCGTTTTCATCTTTGGCCAACTTTGGACAAGTTGAGGATTTGTGAAGAAAGGTAAATTCTAATGGTTTTATGAGTTATGGAAGGTTTATGTGTGTTGTTGTATGTTGTTATGGATGAAATTCATGGAAACTTGGTGATTGAAGTTGAGGCCGTGTACATGTTAGTTAGTAGTGTATGTGTGTTGTGTGTTCTAAGTGATGAACTAAGTATTATGTAGTGTGTTTGGTTATTGTGGTGTGTTGAAATAAATGAAAATCATGAACATGTATGTGTGCAAGGTTGGCCGAATATGGCCTTTGATGTGTATCAAGAAATGAATTAGTTTCCTTGGAATTTTGGTTGTTGTCGTTATGTGATTCTATGTTGGAAATGAGAGTTAAATGATTCAAGTTGGTATTATAAGTGTCATGGGCTGTTTTGGAAGATTTTGTGTATTTAGTGTGATTTTTATGTTTATGGAAATGACATGGTTAGAGTATGGATTGTTGGAGCAAATTATGTCTTGAAACCGAGAGATGTGTTAGAGTTGAGGTTCTCGGGTTTTGGGGACCCTTTCGGGTGGAATGGGAGTTTGTTGGATTGTTGGAAATATTGTGTGTATTGTTTAAAGAGTTCTTGAATGTTGTTTGAGTGGTTTTGGATTGATAATTTAATATGCGTTAGTTTGATTACATGTTGGTTTGTAAGTATGTAGTCGTAGTAAGCATAATTGGAATATTGTTGGAATGTGTGGAGAAGGATTTTTAATGTTCGAATGCGTTTCGAATTGATTGTGGATATTGTTGGAATGATTGTTGGTTTGTTGTGTTGTTGAATTTGGCCGAGTTGAATTCTCGGGGTTGGTCCATTTATAAAGGAAGTGCTGCCCAATTTTCCGTAGGATTATGTGTTAGTTGGAAATGAACTTCTAAATGCTTGGTTGACGTTGGTATTTGTTGACGTTATGTAGATCTTGGAGAGTTCGAGATATAAGTTTGAGTTGGATTAGCGTTGTGTGCAAGCGAGGTATGTAAAGCTTAACCCTTCTTTCTTTTGGCATGTCTTAGTTCAATATAGGCTACGATACTAGCCTCGAGGAAATTCCATTCTCATAATCCGAGCATGTCTATGATTCGCGTTTGTCTTTTGGTACTCGTATGTTGATGTGAGAAAATATTGGCTTTTGATGTTGTTGGAAAAATCGATTTTAAAGTTGCATAAAAACTTGGTTTTCAAAAGAGTTTTATTCTTAAACGATGTTGAAACTACGAACGCTCATAACTTTCGACTAAGGGCCGGATTGCCTCGATATCGTCGTGGGAGGTTGTATGACGTGTGATGAGTATGATTTCCATAGGCGGCCCGGCTCGGGTTGACGCTCGTCCGTGGGTCCCGCGACCTTCTTTTGCACTTTTCTGATGACGTTTGAGAGAGTTTGGTATGACGATTTTCCCGATCCCCAAGTATGGTTATTTTACTTACTTTTTTTGAACTTATGATAATGATTTTATGCATATGGTTACTCACGACTCTGCTCGTGCGGTTTGTTGGTACATCGTTCGCCGGTTCCCGGGCCGGTTGGTTGTCGTGCGCATTATGATATATATTCCGGAGTTATGCTGTGCTACGGTTCCCGAGACCTCGCCATAGGGCCGGGTTCCGTTTATGGAGTTATCTTTGTGATATGGCTTATGATGTGTGGTGATGATGTGTTGCGTTTGGGGTTGTACGGAGATTTGAAACCTTCGGTGTTATCTTGTGTTATGGCGCCATCGACGGGCGGGCGACCATATTTTTACGTGCCCTTGCATGCTTTCTATTTTTAAAAATACACATTTGGCATTTTGGAAATGTACTTACTGATACTTCGTTTCGAGTGTGACTCGATTATTCTTGTATTTTCCGCTTTGCCTACTCGGCACATATTTCGTGCGACCCCTTTCTTCGGGGGCTGCGTTTCATGCCCGCAGTAGACGACCGTTTAGTGACCCGCCGGTTTAGGAGACCTATCTGCTTTGTGTTGGAGTGCTCCTTCTATTCCGAGCCTATATCTTGGTATATACTCGTTCGTTGCATATATGTGTGTGTGTGTTGTGGGGTACGGCGGGGCCACGTCCCGTCATATGAGTACGTTGGTTTGTTTAGAGGCCGTAGACGTATATGTGGGTTGTGTGCCTACTTATCTGTGTGTGTTTGTATATTATATGTTTTGGGCCGATGCGCACATCGGATAGCCTTACCAGCTTTCGATATATGTATATATATATGTGTTTGAGTTTGAGATGGGTTTGAAGAAGCGTTTGATATTTGTATCGGCATAAGCCAGCTGTGTGTGACTCGGGTTTGACGAATGCGTTTGGGTGCCCAACTCGGGCACTAGTCACGGCCTACGGGGTTGGGTCGTGACAGAATTCTTACCTCATATGCTAAGAAATAATCTTCTTCCGCCATACTTCACTTTGAAGAAAGTCCGGATCCAACAACACGATACAAACGGAACAATGAGATCGAAGCGGTGTGCAAAATCCGCATGTCATTCTTGAGAAGAAATATATGTCTCTTTCTTAATATGTAATGTAACTTGGCTGCATATTAAAGGGCAGATCATTGCTTCCTTCGCCAAAATAATATTCCACGTCCTCCTTAGAGCAAGCAACCCCTACGTTTTTCTTCAGCAAAAGAGATCTTCTGGTTTTGGTTTATTCTCACATGCTTTGCTATATAAAATTATACAAGTGACCTTGCAGTAAGATTCATGTATGCATCAACACCTAGCAGCATATGTGTACTCTTGAAAGGAAACTTGGCCTGTTTTAGTGCCACCTATTAAGCATGTGGTCCCACCATAATTCAACACTTTTAATATAAAATATCTAGCCCCAAATATAACCACTACACCACTAAATCTGTTAGTCACCAATTGCTTATATCCTTATGGCTCCATGTGGCTACTAGCCTAATATAAGTTATCCAATTGGTCCTAATTAATCCCTTTATTTTTCAGTACCATCCAACAATTTAAACACCTATCTACACAATTAATTTCTTGATCTCGGTTCACTAAATATTGATCACTTCTAACACACTTCATATACTCATTACCATGATCATGTAATATAACACTAGTCTGTAGCCTCATTTGCCATACATAAAATATTATTTGCAATCATCGTCGTCACACTTTTCCATCTTAAATCATTTTGAGACTTCATTCCTCGTATACACTGAGTTCTTGATTTTCACGCTTGAATATGACCAAATCCTACGACCTCGGTAAAATTGCTCATGTTGGATGATTCAATTTCCTGGTCCAAAAATACGGGTTGTAACAGTTTATTTCTAATGATTTCATGAAGATTGTTGGTTTGTGGATTTGATCCGAATATCTTTCCTTGAATTTATATTGCTTTGGTTCTTTTGGGTTGTTGAATTCAAATTAGAAGGGTTTAGGTTTCATATAACTAGATTTTTCTATAGGATTCCCCCCATTCGGGTCAAGTATTTATCTCTATTCCTCATCCCCTTTCTTTCTATCTTTAATTTCTGCATTTTGAGTTAATTTGGTTTCATCCCCAAATAGATTCGTATCATTTGGTATCAGAGCATAGGCTAAGAGATTGTTCCTACAATTTCTAATCCTAGGTTCGAATTTTTGAAAATCTCAAAAAAAAATTAAAATTTCCAAAAAAATTTGAAAATTGTGTTTTGTTGTTATTTTGGTGGATTTGAGGTTGAATCTGTGTTTATTGCTATCTAAAATCTCTAAATTCGAAGTTTGGAGTGGTTTGGTGAAGCTTAGAGCATTTCACCATTGTTAGGGTTTTGAAGCTCTTGATGAACTTGGGAATAATGGGTATGATTCGATTTTGAGTTGGAATTGATTGTTGTTGAGGCAATATTTGAACTTATTAGCATCAAATCTAGTAGGATACAAAGTTTGAAGCTATTTGGTTGAAGTTTGAGTCAATCACCATTTTTGGACCTTGAAGAACTGGAAGAACTCAAAAGTGGGTTTGGTGATTGAGTTGAAATTAAAGCTAATTAGTTAGTGGGCTTTGTTCTCCAAATCAAAGGGAGCTTAGATCTAAAATTTGAGACAAAAATGAGTTGATTTGGGGTACATTGAAAAATTGAATGTTCTTGGTGTTCTTGGTGTTCTTGAAGATCTTCATATCTTCATGAGGAAGAAGATGACCCAAGGGTACATTTGATCCAAAATATTTTCCCAAAGTTGTCAAAAGGTGTTTTTCTACCCCAAAAAGGAAAATACTAGGTTGGTGGGCCCATTCAAGTCAATAAATCAAAAAAATACAACTCAAGGTTCGAGGAGACAAGCACAAGACGTGTGCAATTGAAGCAATATACGGTCCTTGTATACGGATCGTATAATTTTCTCGTCCCGTATATTTACACCGTAAAATTGGGCCACCAAAACTTGGCTCACTGTCTTGGATATACGTTGGGTATTTACGGAACGTATAAAATATACGACCCGTACAATTTCCAAGAATCTACCGTAGATTGAAGACAAAAAAATTTTGGCTCACTGTTTGGGATCTACGCTGCCAATCTACGGACCGTAGGATATATACGGTCTGTACAATTCCAGTTGGCCAACCGTAGAAAAAAAATTACGGAACGTAAGTCACATCCAGTAACTGCAACTTATACTTCCACATGTAGGCCCGCAACTGTCACACCCCAATCCCATCAGGGCATGATGGGCACCCAACTCTTACTTAGAGCTGAGCGAACCCTCTGGCATTCACATAATGAAACTGGACATAAAAAAAAATTGGAAATATAATAAAGTACTTTCAGTCAAACCATAGAAATTTGTGAACGATACTCAATTAATCAAAAATCGAATAAGTCAAACTGTCATATCGGCCTACATGGTCACTTTACTCAGCACATGACATCTCAACATACTAACTATAGGACACTGTCTGCAAAGTCTCTAAGAGTAAACACTTGAATCATATGAGTCGGGACAGGGCCCCGGCGTACCCATACACACATATGATAACCATCATGACTCTCGATCGCGCTCCAGAAGAAAATGGAGTTTGCCGTCCGGCCTAATAGACGACCATTCTAGCTGAATACTTTTACACCGCAAAATAATGACCGTGTGGTGGTATGAACACAGCGCCCCTAGGCAAAGGGGCGTCAGTACGAACAAAGTACCGAGTATGTAAGGCAGAACTGAAATGATATAACATAGACATCAACTCAAAGGATATTCAAGGACAGCTGACACAATCTGTGCACCATTTTGTGCAATCGGATAATTCAAGACAATTGCGGGAGGACGACAAGCAAGGCCCCATTTTTATTTTGTTAAGCCTATGAATGGCTTATGAAGTAATTAGAAGTGGAATTATTAAGAAAGGTCAAGGGCATAAAGGAAAATTCGCAAATACGTTTCGTGGAATTATGGAGGAAGACGAAGGGTAAATTTGGAATTTTGGAAAAAAATTATTTTTCATGAGTTGCAAGAGAAAAAAAGATTGGGCTTGGAATTAATGGACCATTTGGGCCAAGTTGGTCATCCAATTGGTGTGGGCTTAAGCCCACATAGAGGCTTAATGAATAAGCTAATAAGAAGACCAAGTCTTCATATTTTATCATAGAATCTCTAGAAATTTCAAGAGCCAAAGAACAAGAGAGAGAAGGAGAAAAACAAAGGAGCCATTCGGCCCTTGTAGAAAAAAAGAAAGAAAGAGAAAAAAAAGAAAAAAAAAGAAGAGGAGAATTTCCAACTTGTTCCTCCTAGCCAAACAATTCATTGAAGGGTTCTTGGCATGGTGGAGGGTTCTTTGGAGCAAGGAAAATACAAGTTTTGGCAAGTCTTCAATTGTAGCTAAGTGAAGATTCAAAGCAAAAAGGTAAGGTTTGAACTTTTCTTACATGTTATGGATATTTTTGTAAGTTGTAGTACACAAAAATAGATGAAATTCATATGGAACATGAAGATGGAAGTGTGGCCGTGTATGATATATATATATATATATATATATATGTGTGTGTGTTGTGTGTTGTGTGTTGCATGGAAAGGGATGGAAAAATTCAAGAAGAATATGCATATATAGGTGTTGGCCGTGAGTTGTGTATCACGTGTATGGCCGTGTATATATGGTGAATTATGAAGGATTGGTTGCCAAGTATTATTTAGTATTTTGGTTGTTGTGTGCTAGATTTTATGTTGCAAATAAAAGTTTAATGAGTTTAGTGAAGTTGTAGTAGTTGGAAGCTTGTGGTGGAAGTTTATGTAAATTGAATATAATGATTCTTGCATGCATGGAAGATAATGAGACTTGTATGATATTGTTGGTATATGAATTATTGAGTTGTTATTGTTATTATGGAAGTTGGAAGGTTTTGAAGAAAGTAATATGTTGATTAAATTGTTAGGATGTACTTTGGTTTGGTTATTGAGATTGCTAGTATGAATATTGGCATTGTTGTTGCTAGATTGGCCGGGTTGAATTCCCGGATTGTTGTTGATTAAAATTTGGCCAAAGTTGAATGTTGAGGATGGTGTATTTACAGAGGAAGTCTGCCGAAATTTCGGTAGCCAAGTATTATTTTAAGAATTCAATTCTAAAGGCACTAATCATGTTTGGTAAACATGACCAATTTGTAGATTACGGCGAAGTTGGAGCTTGAATTTGGAATAGCGTAAGGAGCGAAAAGAGGTATGTAAGACTTTATTTCCTTTCTTTGGCATGTCTTAGACGTGTAGGCTTGTTTTCGCGCCTCGGGGACCATTCCTTTCCTTGAAACCTAAGATTGAAAATAGTTACTATTCATTCAGCAGAATTGAATTAGAACTTGCGCGAAATGTCGGAAAAACTTCCTAAACATCCAGAACTTACCAAATAGGACTCGATTACCCTAAGACCCTCACAAGTGACGCCATGAATTGTAATATACGTAAATTTGATATGCCGCCTCATTTGACTCGAGGTGGGCCCACTATTCCCGAATTCTCTCTTATTGTCCCATTTGACTTATTTTCATTCTATAGTTAAGGAAAGTTTTTGGTTATTATTTTAACTACTAAATAATAATTGTTTTTACAAATCCCTCGATTCCAAAACATGATTTTCCTTCCTAAAAGTTTACAAATGTTTTTCAAAATATTCGTTTTTCTCCAAAAACTAAGTTTTACAATATTGCAAGCCTTAATGACTAAGACGACGACTATGACTCTATGATGAAAAAAAATGATGATTCTATGATTAAAGGTTCCAAGTCTATGATTCCGATGCCGAGATGAGAACGTTAAACTATTTCTTGAATCCTCGGCTCTACTCATGAATAGTGTTTTCCTTTAAAGATTCTAAGTACACGAACGATGCCCTATAATCCTATGTTATACTTTCTCATGATATTGCTCTCCACTAATAGTCTCGCCTTATATTAATCATCCCTTCAAGGTGAGATAAGCGCCCTTAATTATTCTATAACATAATCGGAGGTTCCCGACCTTACGTCACTCCGATATATATATATATATATATATATATATATATATATATATATATATATATATATATATATATATATATGTTTAAAAATGTATTTGGGGAAAAGCGGGAAAAGGGCGGAGCGCTATGAGCGCCGGGCTATACTCACGGTGCATGTATCCGTACTTGACTTGATATCATCCCGGACGCGGGATTTGCTATGTGGGCGAGCCGACATCGTTCGGTGCTATGACTTACTATGCTATGATATACTATGCTATGCTATGCTACTATGACATACTATGCTATGCTATGACACTATGATATACTACGCTATGCTATGATACTATGATACACTATGACATGACATAAATTCTATTTTCTATGTCTATGAAAAGAAATACTCTCTTTCTAAAAAGAAAAAACAAGCATGCATGGCATCCGGCCCGAAAGGGGTGTTTCTATGCACAGGTTACTTTCTTATCTCAGTATATATCCATGACTCCCCACGATATTGTTACTTATAATCTATGCTCTTGTTTATTTTATTTTTCATGTCTTACATACTCGGTACACTATTCGTACCGACGCCCTTCATGTGGGCGGCGCGTTTCATGCCGCGCGAGTCGACAGATAGCCGGAGTTGATCCCTAGGAGTTCTCTCAGCAGCATTTTTGCAGCGCTCCAGTTGTTTCGGAGCCCAGTTCCTTGGTACTACTTTTGATGTACATATTCGGGCCCGGCAATACTCGGCCCTCCCTATGTATATGTTTACTATGTTTAGAGGCTCGTAGACAGATGTGTACAGTAGCTATTGTACTCCTGATTGTCCCCGTCATTTGTATAGTATGATCGTAAAGCTTATTAGTCTATGTTCATAATTGTGCTATTTATGTTAATGCTAGTCAAAAAAAAAAAACGGTGTAGTTCATACGTGCAATAAGAGTCAGCGGGTTCGCTCGGCTCCGAATATGGGGTCGGGTGCCCATCACACCCTAGTAAGATCGGGGTGTGACAAAGTGGTATCAGAGCAGGCGGTCCTAGGGGTTTGTCTACGAGCCGTGTCCAAGAGAGTCTTGTTTATGGGTGTGTAGCGCGCCACACTTATAGACGGGGAGGGTCAGCAGGGCATTTAGGAAATTTGACCTTCCTTGTATCTAGATCGTGCGATAGAGCTATAATAAGAGGTTTTCCTTCTTTCTAATCCGGTGTTACATTTTCGGCGACGCTTGTGAAGATGAAAGCATCGGCCGCCGAGAAGGATAAGATAGCGACGAGAAAGGCGGAGGCCGGTAAATCTTGAGGAGGGTGAGTCCTACAACGAGGCCACCTCTCGTGCTATTCGCACTCCGCCGATGTTAGGGGAGCAAGAAGGAGCTCCCATTTCAGCTCCAACACCTCCAGCTCCCCCACCTGAGGCCCCAATTCAGGAGATGAGACAGGCTATCCTTCTGTTAACCCAAATAGTAGCCACTCAGGCTCAGCAACAGGGCGTGGAATTTGGTGATGGGGGTCGCAGAAAAAGGGCTAGGAGGGAGTACGGAGGAGACGGTACGGGGAGCATTTCTGAGTACTCAGGACCAGATCGGAGTGCCAGAGTTTTGGGGTCCCGGCATAGAGCCGACTTCAGCAATACGGGGCTACCCCAACCGCGGTGCGCGCGATGTGACAGGCCACACTCTGGACAGTGTTACTTAGATACAGGTGCTTGTTTTGTCTGCGGTCGGATTGGCCATGTGATGCGCGATTGCCCGCGGAGGTATGGTAGAGATCAAGCTCAGCCCGCCGGGTCAGGTCAGGGCTATGGAGTTTTGGGTTCCCGGTATAGCGGTGAGTCCAGCCAGAGGAGACCACCAGTATCACGATGCCTTCGGTGCCGTAAATTACATGCGGGGCCGTGTCGCGCGGGTACAGATGTTTGCTATGCCTGTGCTAGGCCGGGTCATTTTATGCGCGACTGCCCATCTCGACGTGGCGGAAGTCGGGTTCAGCCCACGAGAGTAGTAGTTGACCCACCGTCATTGGTACGCCCTTCAGTGCAGAGGACCCAGATATCAGCGGATCGTTATAGAGACCAAGAAGGCATACCCAGTTCGAGTAGATCCCAGTACCATGCCCATGCGCTAGCTGGCCGACAGGATCCTGAGCTATCCCCTGACTCCGTACCAGGTATATCATTAGTATTTTTCTATAATGTATATGTATCGACTAATTTAGGTTTTACAATGTTATATATATATCGCGCCTTATATTACTGAGCGTATTGGGTTGGGAACTCGATAGAAATCGTGTAGGTTGGGACGGACTAGACTAGTATAAAGGGGAGACGGACATGTTAGACCTAAAATGGACCGGGACAATTCAAGTCTCAATAAGAAGGACCTATTAACCCAAGGCCAGCACTCAGGGCGAAGTTAATTGGCTCACGGCCTACAAGTAACCTGGGTCTCCAAAAATGAATATGTTAAGCGAGATGTGAGGCATCTATGGAGGAGACCTCCCCAAAGTGTCATAATACACTATGAGGCCAGTTTAACATTCGAGGACGAATGTTCTAAAGGGGGGGAGGATGTTATATCCCGCATTTTGTGCAATCGGATAATTCAAGACAATTGCGGGAGGACGACAAGCAAGGCCCCATTTTTATTTTGTTAAGCCTATGAATGGCTTATGAAGTAATTAGAAGTGGAATTATTAAGAAAGGTCAAGGGCATAAAGGAAAATTCGCAAATACGTTTCGTGGAATTATGGAGGAAGACGAAGGGTAAATTTGGAATTTTGGAAAAAAAATTATTTTTCATGAGTTGCAAGAGAAAAAAAAAAAAGATTGGGCTTGGAATTAATGGACCATTTGGGCCAAGTTGGTCATCCAATTGGTGTGGGCTTAAGCCCACATAGAGGCTTAATGAATAAGCTAATAAGAAGACCAAGTCTTCATATTTTATCATAGAATCTCTAGAAATTTCAAGAGCCAAAGAACAAGAGAGAGAAGGAGAAAAACAAAGGAGCCATTCGGCCCTTGTAGAAAAAAAAAAAGAAAGAAACCGAAAAAAAAAAGAAAAAAAAAGAAGAGGAGAATTTCCAACTTGTTCCTCCTAGCCAAACAATTCATTGAAGGGTTCTTGGCATGGTGGAGGGTTCTTTGGAGCAAGGAAAATACAAGTTTTGGCAAGTCTTCAATTGTAGCTAAGTGAAGATTCAAAGCAAAAAGGTAAGGTTTGAACTTTTCTTACATGTTATGGATATTTTTGTAAGTTGTAGTACACAAAAATAGATGAAATTCATATGGAACATGAAGATGGAAGTGTGGCCGTGTATGATATATATATATATATATATGTGTGTGTGTTGTGTGTTGTGTGTTGCATGGAAAGGGATGGAAAAATTCAAGAAGAATATGCATATATAGGTGTTGGCCGTGAGTTGTGTATCACGTGTATGGCCGTGTATATATGGTGAATTATGAAGGATTGGTTGCCAAGTATTATTTAGTATTTTGGTTGTTGTGTGCTAGATTTTATGTTGCAAATAAAAGTTTAATGAGTTTAGTGAAGTTGTAGTAGTTGGAAGCTTGTGGTGGAAGTTTATGTAAATTGAATATAATGATTCTTGCATGCATGGAAGATAATGAGACTTGTATGATATTGTTGGTATATGAATTATTGAGTTGTTATTGTTATTATGGAAGTTGGAAGGTTTTGAAGAAAGTAATATGTTGATTAAATTGTTAGGATGTACTTTGGTTTGGTTATTGAGATTGCTAGTATGAATATTGGCATTGTTGTTGCTAGATTGGCCGGGTTGAATTCCCGGATTGTGATTGATTAAAATTTGGCCAGGTTGAATGTTGAGGATGGTGTATTTACAGAGGAAGTGCTGCCGAAATTTCGGTAGCCAAGTATTATTTTAAGAATTCAATTCTAAAGGCACTAATCATGTTTGGTAAACATGACCAATTTGTAGATTCTGGCGAAGTTGGAGCTTGAATTTGGAATAGCGTAAGGAGCGAAAAAAGGTATGTAAGACTTTATTTCCTTTCTTTGGCATGTCTTAGACGTGTAGGCTTGTTTTCGCGCCTCGGGGATCATTCCTTTCCTTGAAACCTAAGATTGAAAATAGTTACTATTCATTCAGCAGAATTGAATTAGAACTTGCATAAAATGTCGGAAAAACTTCTTAAACATCCGAACTTACCAAATAGGACTCGATTACCCTAAGACCCTCCCAAGTGACGCCATGAATTGTAATATACGTAAATTTGATATGCCGCCTCATTTGACTCGAGGTGGGCCCACTATTCCCGAACTTCCTCTTATTGTCCCATTTGACTTATTTTCATTCTATAGTTAAGGAAAGTTTTTGGTTATTATTTTAACTACTAAATCATAGTTGTTTTAACTAATCCCTCGATTCCAAAACATGATTTTCCTTCCTAAAAGTTTACAAATGTTTTCCAAAATATTCGTTTTTCTCCAAAAACTAAGTTTTACAATATTGCAAGCCTTAATGACTAAGACGACGACTATGACTCTATGATGAAAAAAAATGATGATTCTATGATTAAAGGTTCCAAGTCTATGATTCCGGTGCCGAGATGAGAACGTTAAACTATTTCTTGAATCCTCGGCTCTACTCATGAATAGTGTTTTCCTTTAAAGATTCTAAGTACACGAACGATGCCCTATAATCCTATGTTATACTTTCTCATGATATTGCTCTCCACTAATAGTCTCGCCTTATATTAATCATCCCTTCAAGGTGAGATAAGCGCCCTTAATTATTCTATAACATAATCGGAGGTTCCCGACCTTACGTCACTCCGATAAGTACATGATTTTCCTTGGGCTCCCCTGCATGCTATGATATATATATATATATATATATATATATATGTTTAAAAATGTATTTGGGGAAAAGCGGGAAAAGGGCGAGCGCTATGAGCGCCGGGCTATACTCACGGTGCATGTATCCGTACTTGACTTGATATCATCCCGGACGCGGGATTTGCTATGTGGGCGAGCCGACATCGTTCGGTGCTATGACTTACTATGCTATGATATACTATGCTATGCTATGCTACTATGACATACTATGCTATGCTATGACACTATGATATACTACGCTATGCTATGATACTATGATACACTATGACATGACATAAATTCTATTTTCTATGTCTATGAAAAGAAATACTCTCTTTCTAAAAAGAAAAAAACAAGCATGCATGGCATCCGGCCCGAAAGGGGTGTTTCTATGCACAGTTACTTTCTTATCTCAAAGATATATCCATGACTCCCCACGATATTGTTACTTATAATCTATGCTCTTGTTTATTTTATTTTTCATGTCTTACATACTCGGTACACTATTCGTACCGACGCCCCTTCATGTGGGCGCCGCGTTTCATGCGCGCGAGTCGGCGAGATAGCCGGAGTTGATCCCTAGGAGTTCTCTCAGCAGCATTTTTGCAGCGCTCCAGTTGTTTCGGAGCCCAGTTCCTTGGTACTACTTTTGGTGTACATATTCGGGCCCGGCAGTACTCGGCCCTCCCTATGTATATGTTTACTATGTTTAGAGGCTCGTAGACGGATATGTACGTAGCTATTGTACTCCCGATTGTCCCCGTCATTTTGTATAGTATGATCGCAAAGCTTATTAGCCTATGTTCATAATTGTGCTATTTATGTTAATGCTAGTCAAAAAAAAAAAAAACGGTGTAGTTCATACGTGCAATAAGAGTCAGCGGGTTCGCTCGGTCCGGTCGAACGTATGATGAATGCAAGATGAATGTATACTATAGAGATAAACTCGTAATCATCCGTTCGTAACAATAGCCCCGCAGGCATAATCTATCTCATAGTATACTAGTCAGTCAGGTGACTTTGCACTCGCATATCGTACCTAGCCTGTCATATAGCGGCTCGGTGTATATGATACCAAACAACATACCTATAACCTTTAGCTATCTTATTAATACTCATAGGATTACCTTTTGACTCTTTGAATGCTAGGGCATCATATTGCGCACGAATGTCAACAGGAGTTGCACTACGACATAAGAGCTTAGAATCATGACATAGACTATGGTAGGATGGAGTAGTATTATAGAGTCGAGAATATCAATCACACTTACACTTCTAAGGATAGAGATTCTTGTGAAGCTCATACGTTTGTAATTTATTCACCTGAGGTCTTATTCATAAGAAAGATGTAGAAGACTGAGTATGGTAACTGATGAGAGTTGTAGTGAATCTATGTGAGCTGAGTCTATCCATGTAGTGTAGCTATCTGTTTCCTTAGTCTTTGGTGTCTGTTTTAACTTGGTTCTATTATCTATGTTTTCTATCATCCAGTAATTCTGAGTAATCCAGTTCAAGGTACTAAAATCGTTTTATCATTCTACGGCGCTTTACTGACCAATTCCTCACTTAAGTATAACTTGTTTTCTAAGGTTGAAACCATACAATCTGGGTGTAAACATGACTAAGTAAGTTACGTCACCAATCTGAAGATAGTAAGTAAGTTACGTCACCAATCTGAAGATAGGGTTTTTCTTCTGACTTATATGACAAGTTATTTGGCTCACTCTAGTGGCTCATAGTTCTTCTGGAAGGTTTAGAGTCATGGATAAGGTTGGCAAAAAGTCGGCTCTATTCGATTAGAAATACTTATCTCCTTCTCACATCTCTATAATATTCCCCATCTCTTTAAATACTATAGTACAACCCATCTTATTCTTTTCTAGAGCCTTTCATTATTCTTTAGACGATAAGGAATTCATTGGGTGATTACAAGAGTCTAGAAAATGGCGGAACTTATATGCTTGTTTCTTGACTATAGGAGTTTCAGGAACTTATTACTTAAAGAGCTATTATCATTAAATAAGGAATAGATTGACCAAAAAAGGCACTCAAGCTTAACTTTACTTTGACTTGTATTCCTCTGGTGGTAAGATGATCGTAACAACAATGAGTATATAAAGAATTTATAAGATGTTTCGTAGAGTTCATTAGTAACACATAGGTTCGTACAGCTATTGAATGTCATTGGGGCTTATCGTGACTACACAAGACCTTTTGGAAACATACGCACAATCCCAAGATGTACAAGAGTAAGAATCATTTGAGGCTCATGAAACTTTATAACATTATTATGAATTACAGCATCGCTTAGAGAACTTCGAAATCATGAATATGAGTCAAGTTATTGGGAACTAGCCTTTAGGAATCAAGAATACTAATCATCATAAAAATACTAAGAATGGAAGTCATCTTAAGATTCTATACATTATTCGTCACTCTATCTTTACACAAGACATGCCAAGGAAGGAAAAAGGATTAGCCTTAACATACCTGGAAGCTTACTTTTCACTTCCCAACTTACTTCTTGTCTTACAATCTACGTAAGATCATTCATTGTCTCGTAATCTACATATAAAACCATTCATACTATAATTAGGCTTGTCGTCATATGCTTATATTAAGCCTCCAAATTAAATCCTTTAAGAATTTTGCCGAAATTCGGGCAGCATCTCCTCTGTTTATATCCTTAGCCAGAAATTATTTGTCACACCCTGAATCCGACAGGGTGTGATGGGCACCCGACCCTTACCTAGGGCCGAGCGAACCCGCGGACTCTCATAATACTCATAGCCATACTGGGCCCACAAAGCATAACATGAGCATGGGGTGAAATTTTTTCGGAAAACATACATGCTTTTCATCTTTTCAAATCAAACAAAATCCGTAACCATAACGAATCAGAACACACGAAATTCATAATACAATGCATGCGATACCCGCTTACATAAGCCGTTTACAAACGGACATCTCGTACACACGACACGCTCCGCAAAGTCTCTAACATAACTCCGAGTACAAAGCATTCGACTCGGCAAAGACTCCGAGGAAATGGAGCTCGCCAACCCGGAAAGGAACATCTTCGCTAACATCATTCGGCTCATCGCAGGGGGTACCGCGGCAGATGAAACGCGCCCCCCAAGAAAGGGGTCGGCACGAATATGTGCGAGTATGCAAAGCGTAAAATACAAACGAAATAAGGCGTACCGAACGCAAGCACAATAGTCCAAATACCAACGTACTTACCTCTAACATCCTCAAAGACACATACACAAACCATACACACATACCGCGGCCGGAACCCGGCTAATATCACAAACATATATAAATGTACACACACACATACATACATACCGCGGTCAAGAATCCGGTCGGTATGTCACGACCCGCGGTCAAGTATCCAATGGACGATATCACACATACACGTGCCGCGGCCAAGTATCCGGCGGTCATGGCACGGCCGCGGGTCAAGTATCCAGCGGACAATATCACACATACCGGCCGGGACTCGGCGAAAAAAGGTAACAAATGAATGCGTACGAACAATCACAAGCAACCAAATACACACGGGCAGAATCGTAAATAGCCACACGTATATAATTTCTTTTATTACAAACTCAACAAAACAACCCAGAGCACACCATTTCTTTGAAACCAAGACAATAGTTAAATCAGGTTCTTTTTCAACCATTATTCGAAAACATATTAATAGCAAACAACAATTTAATTACCTTCCAAAATCCGATGACCAAATATATTTATTATCATTAGTAAGTACAGAAACAAGTTTCAGGTTTATTGGAATTAGTATACAATAGTTACAATCTTTTGAAATCGTTTTTATAAGTCAAAATGTATTATAAAACCCAACGAGGTAGTTAAAATGACTATTTTATAGCAATCGGAGTAATAGTTAAAAGTTTTTCTTTTCAAAATCACACAAGTATACCAAACAGGGCGACATTGGGAGATCTCGGGATGCGTGGGCCCCACCTCAGGTCGAGCCGAGGCGGCGGACGTAAATTACAAACATTAGGCTACCTACAGCCATCCATCAAAGTTTTGGAGCGATCCAGACACGTTTACCACAATTACAAAGGTTTAAACATTCTTTTGATCAATATAAGGATTGTAGTTCAATTGCGCTGAATGAATAGTATGCAGAATCAAACTCGGATTTCCAAGAATCGTAATTGCCCCGAGGTTCCGATCTTAGCCTAGTAGGGCTAGGACATGCCAAAAGAAGGAAAGGGCGAGCTTTACATACCCGAACCGCGCCTTACGCTCGTCAAATCTCAATTTCGTTTCGTCCAAAACCGCAAAATGGTCATCTTTACCGCTACTATTCATGCAAGTTAACAAGCTCAACTTTGGTTAAGCATTTGACTACCGAAATTCCGGCAAGACCTCCCCTATAAACATGACACCCCCGAGATTCAACTCGATCAAAATATCAACAACAACCAAACAACAACACCTACAATCACAATAAGCACAATACAATCCGCAACTAGTCTTCTTCTTACCTAATGCAATCATTTCCAAACCAACTTTACACTTTCAAGTCAATATCAATATTTCCATATTCGCACACTAACTCAAGATCATACAACATAGGCCAAGAATATTCCAAGCCATTTATCCAATATTCAATAATTCCATCAATTCCATATTTCACCCAAAAGTCTTGCATATATATCAAAACCATCAAACACATTTTCTACTTACGAATTCATGATCAACAACATCTTAAACAAAATTAATCCATGCATTAACCACATCATTCTATTCGAAGCTCCAATCCGGCCACACAACATGAACACATTCCCTTCTTTCTAAATTCATAACTACACCACTAAGTCACACTTTAGCAACATTATTTTCACAATTTCAAGAAACCGCATTAAGATTACATTATGCCTCGAATCAGCCCACACGGTTTCAATCTTCAACTCGATCATTAAAACTTCATTTTACACCATAAAATCCATAACAACGACAACCAAATTACTAGGTAACATTAGTTCATTTCTAGCATAACAAACAGCCCTCTAGTCACGGCCAAACACCAACATACACAATCTCATGAATTTTATTCATCTTCTATACATTACAACACACACACAAACAAGCTACATACAATTAATTCTTCACTCCAACACAACCTCACACATACACGGCCTCAACATACTACACACGGCCACAACTTACAACACACAACTCTTCATGATTTTTATCCATTTCCATGCAATATAACACATCCAAGGCACACAAAACATGCAAAAGAGAATTGAACCATACCTTCTCTTGCTTCTTCACTCTCGCTAAGAACATGTTTGGCAAGGAGAGAGTTTTTCTTGTTCCACCAACCACTCCACGTAGAGGACCCTCTAATTAGTAGAAAATCATGAAGAAACAGATTTTCCTTGACCACTCTTGTGGAGCAAGTCACGGCCACCCATGGCCGTGCTCTTCTTCTCTTCTCCTTATCTTTTCTTTTTCTTGATTTCTCTTGAACTTTCCAAGTCCAAAATGATGAATTGTCTTATAAGCTATCCACACACATATATATATATATAATTTAACATGGCCCTATGGCCCACACACACTCACATGGCCGGCCACCAGGGCCATTTTCAAATAATGGCCATCTTTCTATAATTCCTTTTTTGGTCCCAAATTTTTCCAACTTTCATGAAATATTATTAGTTCCCATAACTCCACCTTTAACCTCAAATTCCTTAATATTTCCATCCAACATAATTCATAAGCAACTTGTGTCTTGAAACAAAGTCGGAAGAATAGCCTTGTTCTCAACTCGTCGCAAACAACTTAAAATATTCCGACATACAAAGTACTAGGTGTAACATCCTCCTCTCTTTAGAACATTCGTCCTCGAATGTTCAACTAGCCTTACGGGGTCTTACAAGCACCCGGGGAGATTTCGACAGAGTTTATCTACATTTCTTGCTATCTCAAAACCTGGACACGAGTAAAATACCAACAAGCCTTTCACAAAGGGGCCATCATACGTACATACATCATACCATATCGCCGCCGTAAGGCTCCCAATATCATCAATAATACACAAACGATAAACATACCTCGCATGCCCAACTCAAACGGCACCTCGCTACACCTTCTTATTTGCTTTCCCCTTTAGGCTTCAACTCGTACTTCGGTCGCAACTTCAATATCTTTCCCAACATACATCTTCATACCTTCGCTTACTCGCGTACTTCGTGACTTCCAACATCATCAATCGTTTTCTTCCGTCAATATCATCCTTCCACCGCAATCACAAATCGGGGGTGAAGCACCATCTCCTATGACTTGGCTCTATGGCACGATCTCGCAGTGTGAAAGAAGAGTAACCACCCTAAATGCCCGTAGCCTCCTCGTTTATAAACGTGGCGCGCAACACACCATAAACAAGACTCTACCGGGACACGACTTTACTGCACAACCCCAGGACAGACACCGCTCGATACCACTTTGTCACACCACGAATCCGACAGGTGTGATGGGGCACCGACCCTTACCTAGGGCCGAGCGAACCCGCGGACTCTCATAATACTCATAGCCATACTGGGCCCACAAAGCATAACATGAGCACAGGGTGAAATTTTTTCGGAAAACATACATGCTTTTCATCTTTTCAAATCAAACAAAATTCTTAACCATAACGAATCTGTAAACACACGAAATTCATAATACAATGCATACCGATACACGATGCTTACATAGTTGCGTTTACAAACGGACGTCTCGTACACACGACACCGTTACGCAAAGTCTCTAACATAACTCGAGTACCGTACAAAGCATTCGACTCAAGAAGACTCGGGAGGAAACGGAGACTCGCCAACCCAGCCTTTAACATCTTCTCAACATCATCAAATGGCTCATCCGTGGGTACCGCGCATTTAAACGCGACCCGAAGAAAGGGGGTCAGTACGGAATATGTACTGAGTATGCAAAGCAGAAAATACAGAAAACGAAATAAGGCGTACCGAACGCAAGCACAATAGTCCAAATACCAACGTACTTACCTCTGACATCCTCAGCACACATACACAAACCATACACACATACCGCGGCCGGGAACCCAGCGGCTAATATCACAAACATATAAATGTACACAGCTACACATACATACATACGCGGTCAAGAATCCGGCGGTCGTGTCAGCTGTTGTACCACGGTCAAGTATCCGGCCGGACGATATCACACATACACACACGTACGCCCGGCCAAGTATCGACGGTCATGGCACAAACATGTCGATTATCCACGAGGACAATATCACACATACCGGCCGGACTCGGCGAAAAGGTAACAATGAATGCACGATGTAATCACAAGCAACCAAATACACACGGGCAGAATCGTAAATAGCCACACGTATATAATTTCTTTTATTACAAACTCAACAAAACAACCCAGAGCACACCATTTCTTTGAAACCAAGACAATAGTTAAATCAGGTTCTTTTTCAACCATTATTCGAAAACATATTAATAGCAAACAACAATTTAATTACCTTCCAAAATCCGATGACCAAATATATTTATTATCATTAGTAAGTATGTAAAACAAGTTTCGGGTTTATCGGAATTAGTATACAATAGTTACAATCTTTTGAAATCGTTTTTATAAGTCAAAATGTATTATAAAACCCAACGAGGTAGTTAAAATGACTATTTTATAGCAATCCAGTAATAGTTAAAAGTTTTTCTTTTCAAAATCACACAAGTATACCAAACAGGCGACATTGGGAGATCTCGGGATGCGTGGGCCCCACCTCAGTCGAGCCGAGGCGG
This sequence comes from Lycium ferocissimum, assembly GCF_029784015.1. Lineage (NCBI taxonomy): Eukaryota > Viridiplantae > Streptophyta > Magnoliopsida > Solanales > Solanaceae > Lycium > Lycium ferocissimum. The sequence continues at coordinate 67,116 of NW_026725962.1, forward strand.
CGGACGTAAATTACAAACATTAGGCTACCTCTGTCCATCCATCAAAGTTTTGGAGCGATCCAGACACGTTTACCACAATTACAAAGGTTTAAACATTCTTTTGATCAATATAAGGATTGTAGTTCAATTGCGCTGAATGAATAGTATGCAGAATCAAACTCGGATTTCCAAGAACAGAATTGCCCCCGAGGTTCCGATCTTAGCCTAGTAGGGCTAGGACATGCCAAAAGAAGGAAAGGGCGAGCTTTACATACTGAATCGCGCCTTACGCTCGTCAAATCTCAATTCTCGTTTCGTCCAAAAAACCGCAAATGGTCATCTTTACCAGCTTACTATTCATGCAAGTTAACGAGTTCAACTTTGGTTAAGCATTTGACTACCGAAATTCCGGCAAAGACCTCCCCTATAAATATGACACCCCGAGATTCAACTCGGATCAAAAAAATATCAACAACAACCAAACAACAACACCTACAATCACAATAAGCACAATACAATCCGCAACTAGTCTTCTTCTTTACCTAATGCAATCGCTTCCAAACCAACTCTTTACACTTTCAAGTCAATATCAATATTTCCATATTCGCACACTAACTCAAGATCATACAACATAGGCCAAGAATATCCAAGCCATTTATCCAATATTCAATAATTCCATCAATTCCATATTTCACCCAAAAGTCTTGCATATATATCAAAACCATCAAACACATTTTCTACTTACGAATTCATGATCAACAACATCTTAAACAAAATTAATCCATGCATTAACCACATCATTCTATTCGAAGCTTCTCCAATCCGGCCACACAACATGAACACATTCCCTTCTTTCTAAATTCATAACTACACCACTAAGTCACACTTTAGCAACATTATTTTCACAATTTCAAGAAACCGCATTAAGATTACATTATGCCTCGAATCAGCCCACACGGTTTCAATCTTCAACTTGGATCATTAAACTTCATTTTACACCATAAAATCCATAACAACGACAACCAAATTACTAGGTAACATTAGTTCATTTCTAGCATAACAAAATGTACCCCTAGTCACGGCCAAACACCAACATACACAATCTTCATGAATTTTATTCATCTTCTATACATTACAACAACACACAAACAAGCTACATACAATTAATTCTTCACTCCAACACAACCTCACACATACACGGCCTCAACATACTACACACGGCCACAACTTACAACACACAACTCTTCATGATTTTTATCCATTTCCATGCAATATAACACATCCAAGGCAGCCACAAAACATGCAAAAGAGAATTGAACCATACCTTTCCTTGCTTCTTCACTCTCGGCTAAGAACATGTTTGGCAAGGAGTTTTTCTTGTTCCACCAACCACTCCACGTCGTAGAGGACCCTCTAATTAGTAGAAAAGCATGAAGAAACAGATTTTCCTTGACCACTCTTGTGGAGCAAGTCACGGCCCGCCATGGCCGTGCTCTCTTCTCTTCTCCTTATCTTTTCTTTTCTTGATTTCTCTTGAACTTTCCAAGTCCAAAATGATGAATTGTCTTATAAGCTATCCACACACATATATATATATAATTTAACACATGGCCCTATGGCCCACACACACTCACATGGCCGGCCACCTAGGGCCATTTTCAAATAATGGCCATCTTTCTATAATTCCTTTTTTGGTCCCAAATTTTTCCAACTTTCATGAAATATTATTAGTTCCCATAACTCCACCTTTAACCTCAAATTCCTTAATATTTCCATCCAACATAATTCATAAGCAACTTGTGTCTTGAAACAAAGTCGGAAGAATAGCCTTGTTCTCAACTCGTCGCAAACAACTTAAAATATTCCGACATACAAAGTACGGGGTGTAACATTATTACCTCAATAAGTGGAGGAAAACCTTAATTTTCACTCTTGAGTACTTGAAATTCTTGTCGAAATAGCGTTTCCAAAACAAATGCTTGGCCTAGAGCAATTGAACTTCAAAACTAAGAACAATTTCATTATAATGGATCCTCCAAATTGGAAATGTTTGCTTTGGCCCTTTCCAAGTTATTTATCCAAAAATGAATGTTAAAAAAATGTAATTATTTCTTCCACCAAAAGATCCCCCAAGTGGAATTAATTGTTGCCAACTTTTGAAGCTAATAACTATGAGGATGACATGTGGCATCTCCTATTTTCACACGTGGACAACCCTTAAATTGGGCTTTGATCTCTATCCACCATTTCTTATAAAGTTTATCATTCCCTTGTGGGACCCATAGGGTCTTATTGTCCCCTTTGTCTAAGTATACAAGAATGGTACACGTACCAAGCATTTCGACCAAACCAATTGGTCTTCTATCCACTAATATTAATAAATCATGGGTACTTTATAAGATTAGGTGATATAATATTTCATAAAGATTAAGACACTGATAAAATTATATCATATAAAATTCTAATTTTCCCAACCTCATATCAAGAGTGCAAATTTTGTACTATTAATTCTCAAAACGGTAAAAAGGTAACTTTTTTCTCATGTGAGAAAATAATTCCTACCTTTATAATAAGGAAAATCCCATTTATAAAATACCTCATATCATGTATATGAACAAGGAAAATCCCATTTGAGGAGCTTTTGCTACTAATCTTGTTTGCTTGTTTTGTAGGTACACGAAGAGGCGACATAAGGAGAAGGAGAGATAAGGATGTCTTCCGTAGCCTCAGAATCTTGTGAAGATGATTACGAATGTTATGCCTCTAGCAATGGAGGGTATGACTATGATGAATATGGGGGCTATGAGGGAGATGACATGGGGTATGAGCATCACTATTCTTACAATGAATATGAGGGTGACGATGCTCATAGATCGAATGAAGAATGTGGTCGATATGATCATAACTCATATGACGGTGAAGAATACTACTCCGAGCACAATTATGAGGCAACACCTCATGTGGCTTATGAAAAAGAAGGAGCAGAGTATGAAGAAGAGTCTTATGGTGGATACGAGCATGAAGAGTCTCATTCTACACGCCATGGACATGGAAGTGAGTTGAGGTATGCTCCTTTCTCACACTTTCGATATGAACCACTCGGCCAAAACTTGCAAGAATGGGAAGAATGTGGTGAAGATGAGCCTATTGGCTATGCACTTCATGGTGAGTATGCTTGTGAATGTAATGGGAGTGCATATAATTCTTATGAGGGGCCTTCTAATAGTATGTATTCACGTGCATCGCCTTGTAATACTTCCTATTCTAAGCCAAAAGGAATAAGTGTGGGATTGGGCCGAGTAGGAGTCCTCCTAGAAGGAGAAGAGAGTATACATGTCCCCTTTCAAGAAACACAAGGGCATACAATTCTTACCCTAATCCGGTGTTACCATGGTCCCAATATGGTTATGATTTGAAGGGTAGGAGGAGAGAAGTGTTGAGGGGAGATTACCAACATGTTGGGTATAGAAGTCCTTATGGCGGTTACTCAAATCCGACATCTTATCCTACTCAAAGGAATGATATGAATCATTACTCTTACCCTGATCCGAGGTTACCATGTTCTCAAGGTGGTTATGTTATGAAAGGTAGGGGAGGAGTGACGATAGGTGAAGGGAGTAGGAGGAATGAGGGACCTCAAGCGAGGAATGATCCCAAAGAAGAAACAAGCACAAGTGGTGGGTTCAAGGAGATAAAAGAAGACGTCGAGTACATAAGGGAAATACTCCTCCGAATGATCAAGGAGAAAGAATTGAGAGGAAAGAAACCTAACCCTTGTGAAGAAAAAGAGGGGAATGAAGAGGACAATTCCCCTAACCCTTCTAAAGGAATACTTGGCACTTGGTCCAACTCCCAAGAAATTGAGAGAGAAAAGATTGAGGGGAGTAAGGGTGTTACACCTTGGAAATTTCCCGTAAACGTACAGTGAACAGACTAACGAAGGGCACGACGTATACGATGTTTTGATAAGTAAGAAATAGCATTTGATGATCCTAATCGAGATTTCAAAGACATTCGAGGTAGGAGACGGGAGTTGTTAAGGAAAGCAAGGTATATGTTGTGTGTCGGGCAAGATGTACGAATATTGAATTAATGAGAGCATAATGATGTTTTGGAGAAGAGCTATAGCATCCCTTAGATTGTAAATGAGGTGTTAAACAAGTGTTAAGAAGGTTTCATAAGGATTGGAGATCAAACAAGTCGACGAGAACGAATTTCGAAAAATTGGGCAACATACGGTCCAACATATGCGGTCGTATGTCTAGCCGTATGTTCTGCCCAGAATGAGGACCTTCACTGGACCAAACATACGGCCAGACATACGGCCAGTATAAAAGATACGGACTGTATGTTGGTCCGTATGTCCGAGTCGGGTCAAAAATTTTAAGTTGATATAAGGACCCTCTCTCATTTAATTCATTTCATTTCCTCACTTCACACTTCAAGAATCCTCTAGAACCCTCTCCACTCTTCATCCATAAGAACCCAAGAGAAATCTATGATCAACTTCATCAAACCAACAAAATTAAGTGTATGAAACTCATTGAAGTTCATCCAAGCCAAGAAATTCCAATGGAAGTGAACTAGGGTTTTGGTGCAAGAAGAGTATTTCCACTCAAGGATCATTCCTACACTATTTAAGGTAAGTTTTATGATCTTTTCATGTTGTTTAAGGTAATGAGAGGTTGAAAGACTAAGATTATGGAAGGAGATAGAAAATGGGTCACAAGGATAGGAACAATGAGATTTTGAGTAGTAGTTTGGAATGAGTCATGAATATTGATATGTTGTGAATTTAAGTATGCTATAAGTGACATTTAGAATATGTGATAAGTATTATATGTGAGAAAACGCAAGAGTGAACTATGACCATGATTATGGAGAAATTGAAGTGAAATTGTGAAATGTGGATAATGTAGGTGAATGATGATTGTTCCTTATAATATTGTGAATGTTGTTAGGGATGTTTGGGAGTTGATATGGAATATGGGGAAAGTTGTACAAACAAAGGAAATGATGCCCAATTTTCTCTAGTATTAGTAAGCACGTTCATATAATCGATTAGCTAATGTTGATGCGAACTTTCTTGAAGGTAGAAACGCGAGCATCAAAGGAGAACGATCAAATGATAGAATAGCTAAACGAAAGAGGTATGTAAGGCTAATCCTTTCCTTCTATGGCATGAATCCTCCTATTCTCCCATAATCTTTCTAAGTAAAGGAAACTATGAGTCCGTGACTATAACGAGCTATATATGTATAAGCTAAAGAAAAGAGATACGATACGAGCATGACAATATTGATGATGAGTTCAGGTACAAAGAATCTTAAAGTGGGGTACGATGTCCATGAGGTTAATGATCCTAAGTACAGTTCCATTGATGCTTTTCCTTGTGTGCACTGACCTTAAAATGTTGGTCCCTTCAAGGTGAAATATGACAATTATGATCACTCCGCAATGTAATCGGGGGTTTACGACCTTAAGTCACCCCGTCATAGCCATAGTTGCCTTCAAGTTCTAATGTATGTGTTGATGATAAATGTATAATGATGCTAAGTTATGATAAGGTCATGATATGCCTATGAGATGTATAATAATGATAAGTCTATGATGTGCACGATGATACAATTCCACCGTGCCTAAATGGCCGGACATGTCACCGCGAAGGCGGGCTGCTTGTGATTCCACCATGCCCAAATGGCCGGACATGTCACCGCTAAGGCGGAGTGCAACATGATTCCACCGTGCCTAGAAGGCCGGACATGATCACCACTAGTGGGCGGCATATGATGGTTACCCGGACGCGAGTTAACGATGATATATATATATATATATATATATATATGGTACGATGATGTATGCGCTATGGTAATACATGTAATATGCTTATGTATGATATATGTATGAAATGTATCCACACTTAAAAGTTACGCAGGTTATATCTTTATCCTATGTCTTATGATTTCTCTATTATGTTCATTTCATTCATGCCTTACATACTCGGTACAATGTTCGTGCGACGTCCGTTTTCTTTTGACCGTGTTCATGCCCACGGGTAGGCGGAGAAGGTAATCCAGACTCGTAGGAGCTACTAGCAGACTTTGAGAGCACCCCATTATTCCGGAGGTGCCATTGATTTATTCTTTTGAGTATATATATGTTTTAGGCATGACGGGGTCCTGTCCCGTCCATATGTCTAGTACTCTAGTAGAGGCTCGTAGATACGTATGTGTGGGTAGTATGGTCTCACGGTTTCTCCTCGTATGTATATGCATTATTTTTATTTTGATAGCTGAAGGGCTTATGTATATAAGGTAAATATGTTTCAAGTAGAAATGGTTCTTTTATGATTATAAGCATGAGATTAATGAATGACCGCAAAATGAGTAATAGAATGAGTGGTGCTCGGTGGTTAGTCCTGGGTACCCGTCATGGCCCTAGTCGAGTCATGACAAAAGTGGTATCAGAGCAGTTCAGTCCTAGGAGGCTACAGGGCATTTTGAAAAAAAAAATGACCATTTTTCTTCTTATGAGATCGTGCGATAGAGCTGTGTATAAGATTTTCTCCTCCCTAATAGTGTGTTATGATTTCAGAAATGCCACCAAAGGGAAACGCTACAGCCGCCCAAAAGGGCAAGATTACGATGAAAAGGCGAGTAGAAAAAGAGCCACCAATGAATGTAGAAGAGGGTGAATCACATAATGAGGCTCCGTCTAATGCCTCTTCTACGCTGCCTATTATAGAAGGACAAGAGGGAGCTTCAGCTCCAGCTCCTATGCCTCCAATTCCTCCACCGGTTACTTCGGGTCAACAAGTGACCGAGGCTATTCATCTATTGACACAGTTAGTTGCCGCCCAGGCACAGCGGCAGGGTTCGGGTTCAAGTGATAGGGTCGTTAGTACTAGAGCCCATGATTTCATGAGTTTGAATCCTCCGGAGTTTTTCGGGTCAAAGCCGGATGAAGACCCGCAAAGTCTTATTTATGAAATGTTGAGAACGTTGAAGATTATTCATGCCTCCAAAACTGAATCTGTGGAGTTGGCATCTTATAGACTCCGAGATGTGATAGTATTACGGTATAATAATTGGATATTATCAATAAAAGAGAACGCGCCTCCTCCCGTTTGGCAAAAATTTGTAGATGCCTTCATCTGCCACTATTTGCCACCCGAGGTCCGCCGAGCTAGAGCGGATAGGTTCTTAAATCTAAAACAAGAAAATATGAGTGCCCGGGAATATAGCCTTTAATTTAATTCCTTGGCTAGGTATACTCCAACTATGTGTCACGACCCAACTCCGTAGGCCGCGACACGTGCCCTAGTTGGACACTCATACGTACCTTAACCTAAATTAGCAAAATATTACAAATAAGCAGAAATAACAATTTAACAAGGACAAGTGGGCATGCCGCACGAAGGCCGATAAGGCCGTCACAAAACATAGATAAACTCTAAACGTACGCAAATCTCACGAAACATATACGAACCCACACCACATGTCTACGGACCTCTACGGAACCAAACATAATCATATGACGGGACGGGGCCCCCGTCGTACCCCGAAATGAATATGTACAAATGCGGCGAAGAAAACTTTTATGCAAAATACGGGCTCCGGACAAAGGAGCACCTCTCAAGCGGTGAGCGGATAACCTAGGCGAATCGGCGAACCAAACATCACGTACTGCGTGGCACGAACGCGCCCCCCCGAAGAAAGGGGGTCGTACGGAAAATGTCCGAATATGTAAAGCGAGAGAGCGCAATAAATCAAACTAAAATCAGAACAGAGTGTGCGGAAAACAGACGAGATGCGTAGGTAATCAAAAATTACGTATCAGAAATCAGAAGTAATGTATGCAGAAAACATATGCCAAAACCGGCCCCGCTATGGGACTCGGTGAACAGAACAGAGGCGCCCCCTTCTCCGGCGCCATAACACAACATACTCCAGAGTAGGGAATATCTCCGAAACAAATCATAACATACCAAATGGCCATATCAGATCATATCATAACAAAGCGTACATGGCACTGACATACACCGTAACCCGTACACGTATATACCCTGCCCCCTCACACCGGGGCGCGGCGAACAATGCGAGACATACGCTTGGAGAACATATCTGGCCGGGCTCGGGGAAACATTGAGGCATCCACGAGTGGAGTAGTGAGAAACTAATGCAATAAAAATACCATAAAAATTTCCAGAGACTCAATGAGGCATAGGGAACGACAAATCAAAGTAACGAAGTCGGACGGAATCATAGTACGTACCTTTCGGACATCACAGCAGGTTGTGTCAGGACAGAACATTCGGAGTCAAAGTACATATCAAAACGTTTCATAGGACTTAATGGAATGTTTAAAATGATTTTTGTTTGGTAGCTAAAACATTCCTTAAAAGCCGCTCGAAGACAAATTGTAAATACAAAAGAGTAAAATCGAAATAGGGGGCCCGCCTCGGTCAATTGAGGTGGCGGACGCGATTACATATGTTCAACTTCATAATATCATTTACGGGGGTTTTAAGGTATTCGGGTTTTATTTACCAAGGTTGGGGAAATTTAGGTCACTTTCTAGTCATTTCCAAACTAACTAATTCAATTCTACTGCAAGGAAAGGGCACATTTTCCCCGAGGTCCGAATTCAAACCTAGTACATCTAGGGCGTGCCAAAGAAAGAATAGGGGTAGCTTTACATACCTTTCTCTCTTGTTAAGCTCGTCGAAACTCCGATCCCGTTTCGCCAAAAATCTGCGAATGGTCATATTGACCAGTTACTATTCATGAGACTTGAAAATTCCAACTTTGGTTTAGCATTTGCCTGCCGAAATTTTGGCAGCATCTCCCCTATAAATACGACACCCCAAGAATTGAACTCGGCTCAAAACAATCAACAACAACCCAACAACAACAACAAAACACAATACGATACAACTAATCAATTTTCCAACATAATACAACAACTTCCATTCCGACTTCACATGTCCAAATCAATGCCATCATATTCACATTCATTACTAACTAGAATCGTTACAATGCCATTCGGAAGCATTTCATATCATTTCCACAAAATATACACAAACTATACAAAATATACAACTTTCCACCAAAGTCATAATTTATCCAAATCTTCTAATCTTTAACATACATATTCATAACATATTTCCATCTTCCAAGTTCATCAACAATCATCATAATTCACACTCTAATATCTCAATTTCCATAATGTCATAAAATCATACAAATACGACATAAATTCCTACATTCCGTTTCAATGCAAACTTTCATCATTTTACTTCCATTTACATTGCAAGGATCGCAATAACCCAATTAACATACTAAACAAACTTAATTCATTTCCATCCCACCAACACCATACCACACGGCCATAGGCCAACTTTCCCCTTCATCAAATTTTCCTCCATCTTTCCCTTCCGAAACAAATTCTACAATGACCACAATCAAAATACAACATAAAATTCAATTCGTTCTAACTACACAACATTACATACATTCGGCCACTTGCATGCATTCACTACCACCATGCAAACTTCCATATTTCTATATTTTCTTCTCATTTACATACACTATAATGCAAACAAACCTTCATGACATAATTACAAAGAATGAATTCTTACCTTTTCCTACCAACTTCTTTACTTCACCAAAGTTGCTCACTTGAAGAAATAAGGGCTTCTTCTTCCAAAACAATTGCACCAAGTCGTAGAGCACCCTTGATTTAGTGGAAATACCACAAGAAAATAATTTTTGGGAAAGATTTCAAAGAGGCAAAAATTTGGGGTCTTGGCGAATGCCATGTCCCCTTAGCTTCTCTTGTTCTTCATCTTTCCTTTCTCTTCTCTCTTATAATATGAGCACCCCTCATATATATATATATCCTTTTGCATGCATGTGAGGGGCACATGCCCCTCTCTAGATTTTTCTTTCCTTTTTCTTTTATTTTCTAGAAAGATGACTAACTTATGTCATCTTTTCTTCTTTTCTTTTTATATTCTTTTTTTTTGTCACATGGCCATTAGGCCCCTTTTTTGGAATATTCTTGAACCCTTTATGAAATTCCCGTTTTGCCCCTCGACTTTTCTCAATATTACCATCTTGCCCCTAGTCTTTTCCGGATATTTCCACATCTACGTTTTCCATAGCCAACCTATGAACCAAACAAAATCAATACATTACAATGTCCTTAACCTTCCTTAATATTTCCGCGTCAATATTTCCTTACACACCCCATGCACACTAAGTAGAATCCAATTGGAACCTCAATTCCTACCATTCCGACTTGTTTCCAATTTTTCCGAATACGCATAAAATGCGAGGTATAACACTATGGTGGTCGACATGAGGGATAGAGTGCACATATTCGTGAGTGGATTAGGGCCACATTTGTTCAAGGACTGCTTGACGGCTTCATTACAGAACGGGATGGATATTTCCCGCATTCAAGCCCATGCCCAGAATTTAGTAGGACAACAACATCCACAAAGGGGTGATCGTGATATTGATAGAGGGCAAAGCAAAAGGGCCAGATCTATGGGGGCAGGTAGGGATTATAGAGGGGGATCGAGGCAATCATATCCTAGACACTCAGGCCAGTCGACGACTAGTGCACCACCACGATTTGCAGGTAGGATATTTGACCGCTCCATTCCTTCAGGACAGGGTCAGAGTTCGAGAGCTTCAGGTTTCTAGTTTGGGGGTGATTATAGCCAGAGGAGACCACCAGTCCCACGATGTAGCCAGTGCAGAAAATTACACTCGGGGCCATGTCGCCAGGGCACAGATGCTTGCTATGTTTGTGGACAGACTAGGCACTTGATGCGTGATTGTCCCTCGAGGTATGGTAGAGGTGGGGTTCAGCCCACAGGATCAGCAGCTGGTTCCTCTTCGGTGCGCCCGGTAGGGCAGACTCGCCAGTTCCAGGCGGGTCGAGGTAGGCGAGAGAGGGCATTTACTTTAGGTGCCACTCAGCCCCGTATGTATGCTTTAGCCGGACGACAGGATCTTGAGTCCTCCCCGGATGTGGTTACAGGTACATTATCCGTATTTTTCCATAATGTGTATGCATTGATAGATCCGGGTTCTACCCTATCTTATATTACTCCGTATGTTGCTGGTCGTATTGGGGTGAAACCTGAGCCAATTAAACCTTTTGAGGTATCTACTCCGGTTGGTGATCCCATGATAGCTAGACAAGTGTACAAAAATTGTGTAATTGTGATATGCGACCGCCGATTTAAAGGCGATTTAGTTGAAATTTGGAAATGTTGGATTTCGATGTGATTATGGGTATGGATTGGTTGGCCTCATGTTATGCTAATGTTGATTGCCGAATGAAAGTAGTTCAATTTCAATTTCGGGAGAGCATGCTTGAATGGAAAGGTAATACAACATCTCTGCAAAGAGGTAGGTTTATTTCTACCTTAAGGCAAGAAAGATGATAGCTAAGGGCTATATCTATCACTTAGTCCAAGTTCATGACACCGAAGCAAAGTCGCCAACTTTCCAATCCGTTCCATTAATGAATGAATTTCGGATGTATTCCCGAATGAACTTCCAGGGCCTTCCATACGGAAAGAGAAATTGATTTTGCTATTGATGTGTTGCCGGACACCAAGCCTATTTCTATTCCTCCTTACTGAATGGCCCCGACAGAATTGAAAGAACTAAAGGCTCCGTTGAAAGATTTGCTTGGAAAAGGGTTTATTAGACCCAGTTCATCACCGTAGGGAGCACCTGTTCTATTTGGAAGAAAGAAAGATGGCTCTCTACGAATGTACATCGATTATAGGCAGTTGAATAAGGTGGAACTAAAGAACAAATATCCTCTTCTGAGAATTGATAATTTATTTGATCAATTACAGAGTGCCAAGTGGTTTTCCAAAATAGACTTGAGGTCAGGTTATCATCAAGTGAGAGTTAGAGAATAAGATATTCCCAAGCGGCTTTGAGTATGAATATGGCCATTATGAATTTCGGGTGATACGGGTTAACTAATCTTGGTGTTCATGAATACGATGAATAATGTGTGTGGGCCTCTCTTGGATCTATTCGTAATAGTATTCATTGACGATATTACGTATACTCTCGCACGAATCGAAACATCGGACCATTTACGTATTGTTCTTGGAATTCTTCGAACTCGAAATTGTATGCAAAATTTTCAAAGTGCGAGTTTTGGGACGTTACGCTGTGACATTTTGGGTCATGTTATTTCGGATGATGGCATTCGAGTTGATACTCGAGAAAATTGAAGCTTTAAAGACTTGGCCAAAGCCTACAACGCCTACAGAAGTTCGTAGTTTTCTGGGATTGGCAGGGTACTCTAAAAGGTTCGTAGAAGGATTTTCCTCTATTTCAGCCCCATTGACGAAGCTAACCCAGAAGTCAACTAAATTTCAGTAGAATGATACTTGTAAGCGTAGCTTTCAGGAATTGAAAGATAGGTTAACTTCAGCTCCAGTCTTGACACTCCCAGAAGGTCCAGATGGTTATGTTATATATTGTGATGCTTCCGGTGTTGGGTTAGGATGTGTGTTAATGCAGCACAGTAAAGTCATCGCTTATGCTTCATAGCAGCTGCGGAAACATGAAAAGAACTACCCAACTCATGATCTCAAATTGGCTGCAGTTATTCATGCATTAAAGATGTGGAGACATTACTTGTATCTTTGTGCGTGTTGATATCTATACGGATCACAAGAGTCTCGATACATTTTCAAACGAAGGAGTTGAATGCGCGGCGGGCGATGGTTAGAATTATTGAAAGATTATGATGTGAGTATTTTATACCACCCGAAAAGGCAAATGTATTATAATGGCTGATGCGCCGCGGATGAATCAATGGGCGGTGTTATATCCCGCATTTTGTACGTCGGAATATTTTAAGACAATTGCGGGAAGTTAAAGGCAAGGCCATTCCCGGTTTTGTTTTAATGCGCAAGCTACAACATGAATATTATTATTGGCGTGGAATGTTAAGGAGCGAACTTGGAATTTGAAAAGTGTTACTAGTTCCATGACTTCTTGGGGAAGCCAAGTGGCCGTGGGTCCCACCCATGGTTGGCCAATTATTTTAAGCCATGAAAGGGGGTGTATGCGTTCATTTTATATTTGGAAGGGTTAAATATATATATATGGAGAAAGATGGCCATGCAAAGTAAAAATTCATCCTTGTGACTTAAGAATTTTCTAGAAAATTGAAGAAACATTTGGAGGAAAATAGGGGCACATGACCGGCCATGTGCCCCCTTTGAATATATATATGTGTATGTGTGATGGCAACATAAGACATAATTCATTATTTTGCAAATTCTAGAGACTTGGAGAGAGAAAAATGAAGAAGGAAGAAAACGGCCATGAAGGGAGGGGGCTGGCCGAACCAGCCCCATGGATTTGATCAAGGAAAAAAATTTGTTCTCTTAGATTTCCTACTAATTGAAAGGCCCTCGTCGACATGGAGTGGTTGTTGGAACAAGAAAACCATCCGTTCTTGCGAATGGAGTCTTAGCCGAGAAAAGGGAGTGAAAGGAAAAGGTAAGGATTCCATCTCCTCTTTCATATACTATGCATGGTTTGTGTGTTGTGGAGTGTGGAGATGAATGGAATTCATGAGATTGTGGTGTATTATGTTGTAAAATATATGTAGTGTGGTATAAAAGTGTAGAACTAAATTCGTTTTAGTGTTTGGTTGATGTTGTTATGGATGGTTTGTGTATGTTTGGCATGTAGAGATGAATGAAGTTCATGAAGTTATGGGGTTGTGTTGTGTGGCCGTGTACATGTAGTATAATATGGAAGTGATGAACTAATTTATTTAGCATGTTGGATTGTTGTATTATGAATGGTTGTGCATGTTGTAATGTATTGAAGTAGATGAAACTCATGAAACCTTGCATGTTGAGGGTGTAGCCGTGAGTATGGTTATTTGGTGTAGGAAGATGAATTAAATTTTATTTAATGTGTTAATTGTAATTGTTGTTAATGAAGTTGGAAGATAAAAATGTGTTGTGAATGCTTATGTCGAAAGTTGGAAGTTTCGGGTGAATTATGGTTTCGATGGAATTTTTGCATATTTGGTAGAATGATATGAAATGCTTTCGGATTGTGTTTGAATGACCTTGAATTAGTAAATAAATATGAAAACATTGATATTGGTTTGAAAGGGTGAAGTTGGAATAGAAGTTGATATGTTATGTAGAAAAGAAAACAATTTATGTTAGAATGTGTTTCACATCGATCGTTGATGTTATTGGTGTTGTTGTTGGTTTGGTTGTGGATATTTGGAGCCGAGTTAAATCTCGGGGATGTCATATGTACGGGGAAGTCTTTGTCGAAATTTCGGTAGCCAAGTTTCATTTAAGAATCCAATTCTAAATGCTCTAATCAAAGTTTGGTAAACATGACCAAATTGTAGATTTTGGCGGGTTTGCAACTTGGACTTGGAGTACCAGAAGGAGCGGAAAAAGGTATGTAAGACTTCACTTTCCTTCCTTGGCATGTCTTAGACGTAGTAGGCTTGAATATGTGCCTCGGGGACAGTTCCTTTCCTAGAAATCCGAGATTGAAATTAGTTACTATTCATTCAGTAGAATTGAAGCAGATGTTCACGAAAAGTTGAAAGAAATGTCTGAACACCTAGAACTTGCAGGAATAGGATCCGGCTACCCTAAAATTCTCATAAGTAATGTCATGAAATGTATTATACGTAAATTATATACGCCACCTCAATTGATTCGAGGTGGGCCCACTACTCCTGAGTTTCCTTCCATAGTTCCACTTGGTTTATTTTCGTACTATGATTACGATTTCATAAACATTATTTTAGCTTTCTTATCTCCAAAAGTACGATGTTCGAGATCCTACGGCATGATTCCTCTTTCCTAGCAGGTCATGAATGTTTTCCCACGGTGCTTACCTTGAGGTTAAAGTTTCCCGATTTCAAAAGTTTTCCTATAACGTGAAAATGGGAATATTTTATAAGACCAGAAGAAAGGGAATGTTTCCACCATGTCTCTTTTCCTCAAACGTTATAGTGTGATGATAATACACGCGCTTGTTGGGGGCGATCCACAACGAGAGGCGGGCGTTCGAAGTATGAAGAAGAATGAAGTGTTTCTATGAAGCGCATAATAATATGATTTTGATTTCAGAAATTCTAAAACTCATGATTTTAGTGCCACGACGAGATTATCGAGTCTATTTTCATAATTCCATCGAATGGTTCATTGTTGTAAGTCTCACCCCATGAATTGTTCCTCCGAGGTGAGACCTATCGATGATGATTACTGCATAACAGAAATCGGAGGTTCCCGACCTTATGTCACTCCGATGGAGTTATAGCTTTTCTTTGGGCTCTCATGCATGCTTTATGATTAATTATATTTTTAGATATGACACCGTGCCTACATGGCCGGGTAGCATCACACCGTGCTTAGTCAATGGGCGGCGGGTACACACCACTGCAGTGGGCAGATTATACCCCGGACGCGGGAGGCCTGGACGCGGGCTCATTACACCGTTCCTACATGGACGGGCAGTTACACACCGATCCTACGTGGTCGGGCAGTTTACTTGTATGTTTTTCGGAGGAAATATTTTTAAAGAAATGTTTTTCAAATAAAGAATGTTAGGCATGCATGGCATCCGCCTATGAGGCATTCAGACGTACAGGTTACTCTCTTATCTCGTGACATGCTCTATATTGTTACTCTGTTATTATCCATATTTACATTCTTGATTATGTTATCATTTATGCCTTACATACTCAGTACATTGCTCGTACTGACCCCTCTTCTTCGGGGGCTGCGTTTCATGCCGCGCAGGTACACCCAGAAGGATAGAAGCCATGATAGAGGATGTTCCAGCGAAGTTGGCAAACTCCATTTGTCTGGAGTGTCGCGAGTCGGCGTGCTATGCCATGATGTCTTGTTTGAAGTTAGAGACTTTGCAGACACAGTCGTGGGTATCGGGAGTCAGTTTGTACTATGATACAAGTTCTGTACAGTTACATATTTTATTTGATTTAAAAGCAACAAAGGAATATTTCAGCAATCTTATTATGCATACTTGACGTAGAGATTCAAAAAAAAATTAGTACGTTGTAAGAGTCAGTGGGTTCGCTCGGCTCCGGTTACGAGGTCGGGTTCCCATCACACTCTAGTGAGATCGGGGTGTGATAAAGTGGTATCAGAGCAGGTCGGTCCAAGGGTTGTACGCAAAGTCGTGTCGGCGAGTCTGTTTATGGGTGTGAAGCCGACCACATTTATAAACAGGAGGCTGCGGGGCATTTAGGAATTGTTGACCTTCCTTCTGTTCTAAGATCGTGCGATAGAGCCAAGCTATAGGAAATAAGATTCCGTATATTAACCTTTGATTTCGGCAGGGAAACAATGTCGATCGAAGAAAGTGACTGATGATATGGAAGGTTACAAGGCACACAGGTAAGCGAAGGTATGAAAGACATATGCCAAGTAGGGTATTGATATACGATTGAAATGCAAAGTTGAAAATTGGAAAGGAAAGTAAGCAGAGAAAGTGCAATACGTGTAGTCGTGACGAGCATATGAGGTAAATCTAGTGTTTTTCGGATTTTTATGAATGCGAGAGCCTGTATGGCTATGATACGATGCGATATGATATGATGTATGTATATGGTGATGGCCCTGTGAGGCACTGTTGGTATTCCTGCGTGCAGGTTTTGGAATAGTAAGAAATACAGAGGAAACTCTGCCGAAATTTCTCTGGAAATAATATGAGAATGATATATAAGCTGGAAGATATTTCGAAAAAGTCATACTAACAGTAGCGATGAAAGTTGACTAAGCTGTAAAGTACGGCTACCCTCTAGGAATAAGTTAACTGTGGAATGAGCAGTGACATAGGAAATAAGACGTCGGTGGAAATATGGTAGTAATAAATTTGGAAGGACTTGTTCTACTAGACGATGATTTAGAAAGGATCGGCAGGTTTGGATAAAGTGACATGACTAAGACAAGGGTATGAAGGAAAAAGAGTTGTAACGAATAGGAATACATCGATCAGATAGCTGGTAAAAGGTGCTGTGGGGACGTTTTAAAATCTGGTAAGGCTCCGACGTACTCTAGGGTATGTAATGACGATTGTGCGGTGAGGTGGAGGCGATCATACCGGCATTAACGCACTCGATTTCATTAAAGTCTCAAGGTTAAGCGTCTTTGAAGTGAGAGAAATTTCAGGATGGGTGACCCCCTGGGAAGTTTTCCGAAAATCCTACAAATTTAGACGTAGGGAGTGAATAAGAGATTGGAGTAGTCTAAGAGAGGTTAGAGTATGTGGAGCGGCCAGAAACCTTAAAAGGACACGTAGGATGGTGTGAATCAGGTCGGTGAAGAGAAGGAGCTAATGGAGAGAAAGGAATAAAAAGGAAGCGAGACAACAGTGTAGTAATAGGTTATGACGTATAACTGAGAGTACGAGTACCATAAGCGATAGGACAGTGAAAGGCTAAGATACAGAAAGACAAGAAACAAGGTAGAGCGAATGCCAGAGAATGACTGGTATGACACGGATGAGATGTGAACGAATAGAATACGTTCTGAAAATGAGAATAGGACCATATAAGAGTAGTGTGATTTGAACGACACAGAGGTAGCATAAGATTTCCCGTGTGCAGAAAAGGAGACAGGCATGAATGGATAATGGTATAAGTACACCCCTAAAGGGGGGAAGCAGGTGAGGGAAATGCAAGGATAAGACAGAAAGCTTGATTAACACGGTAGTATGTTTGATATGACGCTTGACTACTACAAAGGAAACCCCGCTTCATGGAAGCAAGTTAGCAAGATCGGAAGACCAGCAACAATAAGTGTATAAGAGTCAGGATGGTGTTTGAGGCAATGTGAGAAGTCTTGCAAAAAAAAAAAAAGGTCGAATGACAGGACACTGGAAAGTGGACATGTATGAAGAAAATGAGGATGATGGAAGAATGATATTGGATAACTTAAGAGCTAATATAAAGGATGGGAATAGCTTTAAAAAGGAGCTCCCCGAGGTGCTTATGAGCTCGTAGGACTAGTCGAACATTCGAGGACGAATGTTCCAAAGGGGGGAAGGATGTTATATCCCGCATTTTGTACGTCGGAATATTTTAAGACAATTGCGGGAAGTTAAGGGCAAGGCCATTCCCCGATTTTGTTTTAATGCGCAAGCCACTTATGAATATTATTATTGGCGTGGAATGTTAAGGGCGAACTTGGAATTTGGAAAGTGTTACTAGTTCATGACTTCTTGGGGAAGCCAAGTGGCCGTGGGTCCCACCCATGGTTGGCCAATTATTTTAAGCCATGAAAGGGGGTGTATGTGTTCATTTTATATTTGGAAGGGTTAAATATATATATGGAGAAAGATGACCATGCAAAGTAAAAATTCATCCTTGTGACTTAAGAATTTTCTAGAAATTTGAAGAAAATTGAAGAAAAATTTGGAGGAAAATAGGGGCACATGACCGGCCATGTGCCCCCTTTGAATATATATATGTGTATGTGTGATGGCAACATAAGACATAATTCATTATTTTGCAAATTCTAGAGACTTGGAGAGAGAAAAATGAAGAAGGAAGAAAACGGCCATGAAGGAGGGGGGGGGGGGGGGGCCGAACCGGCCCATGGATTTGATCAAGGCAAAAAATTTGTTCTCTTAGCTTTCCTACTAATTGAAAAGCCCTCGTCGACATGGAGTTGTTGTTGGAACAAGAAAACCATCCGTTCTTGCGAATGGAGTCTTCAGAATAGAGTGAAAGGAAAAGGTAAGGATTCCATCTCCTCTTTCATATACTATGCATGGTTTGTGTGTTGTGGAGTGTGGAGATGAATGGAATTCATGAGATTGTGGTGTATTATGTTGTAGCCGAATATATGTAGTGTGGTATAAAAGTGTAGAACTAAATTCATTTAGTGTTTGGTTGATGTTGTTATGGATGGTTTGTGTATGTTTGGCATGTAGAGATGAATGAAGTTCATGAAGTTATGGGGTTGTGTTGTGTGGCCGTGTACATGTAGTATAATATGGAAGTGATGAACTAATTTATTTAGCATGTTGGATTGTTGTATTATGAATGGTTGTGCATGTTGTAATGTATTGAAGTAGATGAAACTCATGAAACCTTGCATGTTGAGGGTGTAGCCATGAGTATGGTTAGTTGGTGTAGGAAGATGAATTAAATTTTATTTAATGTGTTAATTGTAATTGTTGTTAATGAAATTGGAAGATAAAAATGTGTTGTGAATGCTTATGTCGAAAGTTGGAAGTTTCGGGTGAATTATGGTTTCGATGGAATTTTTGCATATTTGGTAGAATGATATGAAATTCTTTCGGATTGTGTTTGAATGACCTTGAATTAGTAAATAAATATGAAAACATTGATATTGGTTTGAAAGGGGTGAAGTTGGAATAGAAGTTGATATGTTATGTAGAAAAGAAAACAATTTACGTTAGAATGTGTTTCACATCGATCGTTGACGTTATTGGTGTTGTTGTTGGTTTGGTTGTGGATATTTGGAGCCGAGTTAAATCTCGGGGATGTCATATGTACGGGGGAAGTCTTGCGAGAAATTTGGTAGCCAAGTTTCATTTAAGAATCCAATTCTAAATGCACTAATCAACGTTTGGTAAACATGACCAAATTGTAGATTTTGGCGGATTTGCAACTTGAATTTGGAGTAGCAGAAGGAGCGGAAAGAGGTATGTAAGACTTCACTTTCCTTCCTTGGCATGTCTTAGACGTAGTAGGCTTGAATATGTGCCTCGGGGACAATTCCTTTCCTAGAAATCCGTGATTGAAATTAGTTACTATTCATTCAGTAGAATTGAAACAGATGTTCACGAAAAGTTGAAAGAAATGTACGAACACACAGAACTTGCTGTGAATAGGATCCGGCTACCCTAAAATTCTCATAAGTAATGTCATGAAATGTATTATACGTAAATTATATACGCCACCTCAATTGATTCGAGGTGGGCCCACTACTCCTGAGTTTCCTTCCATAGTTCCTGTCCCGCATTTTTGTGCAATCGGATAATTCGAGACAATCGCGGGAGGACGACAAGCAAGGCCACATTTTCATTTTGTTAAGCATGTGAATGGCTTATGAAGAGTTTAGAAGCGGAATTATTAAGAAAGGTTAAGGGCATAAAGGGAAATCCGCAATACACCTCGTAAAAGCATAAAGGAGGGCAAAGGGTAAATTTGGAATTTGGAAGTTGGAGAATAATTTTTCATGAATTGTTGGACTCAAAAAAAAAAAAAGAGTGGGCTTAGTGTTGGGGCCATGTTGGCCGTCCACAAACATAGTGGGCTTAAGCCCACCCAACATTTTAATTAACTAAATATAAGGTGACCAAGTCATCTTATTTGGTTAACTTTCTAGAAATCTCAAGAAGAGAAAGAACAAGAAAAGAAGAAGAAGATTTGAAGGGCCATTCGGCCACAACAAATTCCACCAAAACCTTGGAAGATTTTCCATCAAAAATCATTCTTTCCTAGCCAAACAACTAAGTAAAGGGTCCTTAACAAGGTGGAGTGTTCATTAGAGCAAGAAGAACACATGTTCATGCAAGTTGAAATTTCTAGCCAAGTGAAGAATTGAAGAAAAAGGTAAGAATTCATTCCCTTTTATATGCTATGGATGTTGTGCATGTTGTAGTGTGCAAAATGAGTGAAATTTGTGAAGAACAAGAATAAGGGGATGTGGCCGTGGATGCTTATATGTGTGTAGGAATCATGCCTTAATTATTTTATCTAGTGTTTGGTTGTTATTGTTGCGGATACTATGTTGATAATGGAAGTTGAAGGATTTTGGAAAGGTTGTAGCCGTGCATGCATGATATTGGACGAGAGTGTTGTGTGTATATGTGGCCGTGTAGTTGTGGTGTAGTGTGGAGAAAAAAAATGAGTCAATTTTATTTAGTGTATTGGTGGTTGTTATATGGATTTTATATTGTCAATAAAAGCTTAATAAGTTTAGTGAAGTTGTATTAGTTGGAGGTTTGGTTTGGAAGTATGTGTAAATTGAATATGATGTTCTTGCATGGGTAGAATATAATGTTGTTAGTATGGTGTCGTTGGAATATAAATTATGATGTTGTTATTGTTCTTATTGGAGTTGGAGGGTCTTGAAGGAAGTAGTATATTGAGTGACTTGTTAGAATGTATCTTGAGTTGATTATTGAAATTGCTAGCATGATTGTTCGCATTGTTGTCGATAGCTTGGCCGGGTTGAATTCCCGGATTTGTTGTTGATTAGAATTGGCCAAGCATATTTTTGGGAACGGTGTATTTACAGGGGAAGTCTTTGCCGAAATTTCGGTAGACAAATATACTTTAAGATTCAACCTCTAAAGGCTTCTAACTAAGATTTGGTAAATGCGACCATTTGTAGATTTTGGAGAATTTGGAACGGAAATTTGGAGTCGTGGAAGAAGCGAAAAAGGTATGTAAGGCTTCACTTTCTTTCTTTGGCATGTCTTAGACGTAGTAGGCGTGAATATGTGCCTCGGGGACAATTCCTTTCTTAGAAATTCGAGATTGAAATTAACTACTATTCATTCAGTAGAATTGAATTAGAAATTGTGTGAAATGATGGAAGAACTCCCTAAACATTTAGAACTTGCATGAGTAGGACCCGACTACCTCATTATGTTCTACAATGTACGTGGTGGTGTGACAATGTTCCTAATATAATTATTACTTCGGTTTTCCAAAAAAATGGCTTCGGAAACGCGTTCGTGGTTCACTGATGATTTTTAAAAAATTAGTTTTGTACAAGGAAACACAAAATTGATTTTTCTAAAACCACTCTTGAGGGGTGTGAGATTTTAATATCTAGACTTTCTAAAACCACTCCGAAAGGGTGCGGTGGCCTCAGCTTATGCCGAGTGTGCTATGGCCTCGGTACGTGTCGAGCGAAGCCGTGGCCTCGGCTGATCACCGAGTGTGCTATGGCCTCGGATCACGTACGGGTGCACCATGGCCTCGGCTTATGTACGAGTGAGCTAGTTTTCAAAAACGACCCGAAGGGGTGCGAGATTTTACTATTTCATTTCACTTACTACTTATGCCTACATTATCATTACTATTATACCGAAGGGGCCATCTTTATTGTTATGCGGAAGCGGCAATGCCCGAAGGGGCCGTCTTTATTATTATGCCGGAAGCGGCAATGCCCGAAGGGGCTATCGTTGTTATCATGCCGGAAGCGGCAATGCCCGAAGGGGCCACCTTCATTACTACGCCGGAAGCGGCCGTCCGAAGGGACTATTTCATTGAATGTCGGAAGCGACGCACGGGTTAGATTGCCTCCTTTACTTAAGATGTGTGTGTTCATTTGCATTATTCACTTAGGGATTACATGAGAACCGTATATACATATATTTATGCTTCTTCCAATGAAAGGCTGCAGTATTGAACTTGATTTGCGATTTCTTCTCTCTTAAATTAAGTCGGTTATTATTTGTCAACTGCTTACATATTCGGTACATTCTTCGTACTGCCACCCCCTTTCTTCGGGGCTGCGTTTCGTACCACGCAGTATACCCGGACGAGTAAAAGACTTTGCTAGGATTTGTTCCGGTGGGATTGGCGAGCTCCGTCTCGGTTCGGAGTGTTGCCAGGTCGAGTACTTATGTCATGGTATTTGTACATTCTAGAGACTTTGCAGACAGTGTCCTGTGGATAGTGCGTCGGGAAGTACGAATAATTTGTAAATGTTAAAAGAGTATGTATTTTCAGATAATGATTGTTGTTTGAGAAGTTCCATGTTTTAAGAAGTTTTCGAAATGGCAGGTTTTATTACGCAAATGTCTAAGGGTTCGCTCGACTCTGAGGAGAGTCGGGTGCCCATCACACCCTAGTAAGGTCGGGGTGTGACAGTTCCACTTGGTTTATTTTCGTACTATGATTACGATTTCATAAACACTATTTTAGCTTTCTTATCTCCAAAAGTATGATGTTCGAGATCCTACGGCATGATTCCTCTTTCCTAGCAGTCCATGAATGTTTTCCCACAGAGTGCTTACCTTCAAAGGTTAAAGTTTCCCGATTTCAAAAGTTTTCCTATAACGTGAAAATGGGAATATTTTATAAGACCAGAAGAAAGGGAATGTTTCCACCATGTCTCTTGTCCTCAAACGTTATAGTGTGATGATAATACACCGCGCCTGTTGGGCCGGGCAGTCACCGCAGAGGCGGGCAGTTCAGAAGTATGAAGAAGAATGAAGTGTTTCTATGAAGCGCATAATAATATGATTTTGATTTCAGAAATTCTAAAACTCATGATTTTAGTGCCACGACGAGATTATCGAGTCTATTTTCATAATTCCATCGAATGGTTCATTGTTGTAAGTCTCACCCATGAATTGTTCCTCCGAGGTGAGACCTATCGATGATGATCTTCGCATACCGTAAATCGGAGGTTCCCGACCTTATGTCACTCCGATGGAGTTATAGCTTTTCTTTGGGCTCTCATGCATGCTTTATGATTAATTATATTTTTAGATATGACACCGTGCCTACATGGCCGGGCAGCATCACACCGTGCCGTCCAATGGGCGGCGGCCGGACACACACCAACTAGGTCGGGCGATTATACCCGGACGCGGGAGGCCCGACGCGGGCTCATTACACCGTTCCTACATGGACGGGCAGTTACACACCGATCCTACGTGGTCGGGCAGTTTACTTGTATGTTTTTCGGAGGAAATATTTTTAAAGAAATGTTTTTCACAAAAAGAAAGTTAGTGTTACATCCGGCATTTTTGCGTATTCGAAAATTTGGAAGCAACCTTGGTTTGTAAGGAATAAGGTCATGTTTGGATTTTTCCTTAATGTGTGTATGCCGGTTATGGAAACTTGAATGCGGAAACAATGGAGAAGGTCTAAGGGCAAACTTGGAATTTTGGAAATTTATTTCGGGAATTGCAAAACGAGATTTTAGCCAATTGGGCTCAAAGGAATAAAATGGAAAATGAGGCCCAAAGAAGCAAGGGGTGGCCGGCCATGTTTGGCCCAAGCCCACCAAAATTAATAAATTTTCCATGTGCCATGCATGTGATTAATTAAGGGGGCAATTATATATGCATGACATCTCTAGAATTTTCAAGAAAAACAAAAGAGAAATCAAGAAGGAAAAGAAAAAGGCCATTCGGCCGAGTGAGAAAAAAAGAGAAAAGAAAGAAGAGAAAAAAATTCTTGGAGCTTTAGTTTTCATTCAAAAATTTGGCTCTTCTTGGATTAGTAACAAGTGCAAGGTGCTCTACAAGTTGGTATAATTTTCAAGTCAAGGGAGTGCTTGTTTTGGCAAGGAGAAGCCATTGGAAAAGGTAAGAATTTCATGTTTTCTTTCATGTTATGGAAGGGTTATGGATGTTAGAATAAGTGGAATGGTATGGAAATCATGAAATTGTGTTTGTGAGTGTGTTAGCCGTGCATGTGTGTGAGTGTGTTGTAGCCGTGGAACATGGTGGTTGTATGAAGGAAAATTGTTAAACTTGTTAGCATGTTGATTATGTTGTTATGGTCTTATGAAACAAATGAGAAGTATGAAGAATTTGTGTGTTGTGAATTGTAGTGTGTGAGCCGTGTGTGTATATATATATGTATGGCCGTGTGTGTGTGTATGGTTGTGTATAGAATTGACGAGTTGAATTTTGTATTGTGTTGTAGTTG